>NC_039287.1:7199547-7356146 GCF_003368295.1 Carassius auratus
ATTCAAATCAGACTCATAAAAAGGCAGTGAAGTAATAAAGAACAGGAAAGAAGCAGAAATGGTGAGAACTACAAGATCTACATTTTGAAAAATAAATTTGCTTGCATTGCAATTTAATAAATATATATAAAATATTTTATAATTATTTTATAATTATTCTTAGGTCAAGCTTCAGAACTTGCTAGATTTATTCATTACATCACTGGCAAGAACATTTACAGGAGTGTAGAAATAAGGAATTAGGTAATATGGAGTTTACTTTTTTTATTCCTATTTAAATTCAAATTAATTCTTAATACTTGATCTCTGTCTGCCTCGTTTTGATATTGTGATTACGAAAAACTATTTCACATGATTTCCTCAATTAAAAATGATGAGTTTAATATTTTATTCAGCTTATTTAGAGACAAATGAAGTGAACATAGTAGGAATGACGTGTTCTTGTAAGGTGTGAAACCATAACGAGATATTGAGCCCTGAAAGAAAGCACCTCTCTCTATTAAACATGAGGCAGGCAAGAAAATAAAACCACAGCAAAACTGCAATGATAAATGAGTATCTGTCAATAAGGTCCACTGTGAGACATTCCAGCTTCCGGAAGAGCTGTTCTTCTAGGAAGTACCATACTCAATAACAATTATAACTCCAAAACAACAGTAGTCGGGTGTCTCTGGAATTTTTAACATGCCCTGTCAGCAACGTGATTTAAGAAAATGATTAATTACCAAATTTCTTTCTTAGAAAGACAACTTTGACAGCTTGTATACAGGTCTTCATATCAAAACACATTTGTTTCTTCCCTAACGATTCGATTCAATGTCTGGAACCAGATGGCTTGTCACGCACAACAAAATGCAAGCACAAGAAATACTAAAATAAGACATGAGTAAAAAAAACATGCCATCCACAGCCTTTTCTTTATTAAAGCGCATTAAAGCAACAATGTTAGTGCCCTCAGCTTTCACACAGGGACACACACAAAGGTCATCACTACAGCCATTGAATTGGTTGGCCTGGGGCAAAGCTAAATAATGAAAGAGCTGTCCTTCCTGTCCTGTCCCAGGATCACAGGCAGTGAAAGGACAACAACAATGCTGTGAAATACTACAAAAATAAAAGAGAAACCAAACCAACCTCACATGTAAATAATTATAATCTTTCTTCTCGTAGGAAAAAAAATAGCACTCAAATGAGATGAAGACACCAGTGAAATCGCAAAACAGTGAAACAGAAGAGTGTGTCCCTTCATTGGAACGCCATGTTGGATCACATGACAAGCTACTCATTGTACCATGGTAACCCCCCTGTTATTTGAAACTTAAGCTCACCCAATAAATTAATCATGGCTGACTGCAGATAGCACATTTCAGTATTATCATCATTCTAAAAATATTGCTTTTTTTGTGATACCGCAAGATCTCATATTAGTCAGTGTGATATAAATCAAAAATCAAAAATCAATGAGAGCACCTTCAAGAACTTCTAGGTCAGATATTTTCCATATTCTCAAGGGCTCTTCTGATGGCTTTTTGATTTGATAAACCAGCTTTCATCCAAAACCCTTTTATTTGAATCAATACTATGGAGGGGTGTAAAAATTACTGAGAACAGTACAGATACTACACTATCTATCTATCTATATATATACACACACAAACACTTGGTGAAAGTAAATTTAAAATGAAATATTTAGAAGACATTTTTTGGAGATTTTCTCATTTTTGTATTGTTTTCTCATTGTTCTGCCTATGTAAAACTCATAAAGCAGAAGTTAAAGTAAACCAATATCCTGAAACCTGTTAAAGTTGCGGTAGGGAACTTTTGATGCTCTAGCGGTTAATAAACAGAACTGCTTACGTCTTTCAGAAGAACATTGTAGCCGGAACTACTTCTCTCTGTTTATGTCTATGAAGAATCACAAAGGTACTGGGTTACTCCGCCGCGGTACCCCCGAAGCAATCTAAAATAGTCTGAATATAAACACTTATTATAGGTGCACCCTAGTGATTCAGGACAAGCTAAAGACACGGTTTGGAAAATGGATTCATGGTGTACTCGTTTATTATATACATTTTTCTACATTTTGAACACAAACAAAGTTACGGACCGCAGCTCTGATTGGTTGTTTCTTACCGGGAGCGGATGACTTTCTGCAAATGGCCGCTGGGAGGAGCCAGAGGAGCTTGATTTTTTCACAGATTATCTGTCTCATATTCTACTGTCAGGACATAATGACAGGTTTAACAAATATGTAAAAAAATATATTTTTACAAAAAAGTTACCTACTGCAGCTTTAACCGAACACTGATATTACAGTGGTTACAGCTACATTTAAATCTAGACTTTTACTGATTGAGCACTGTGCTATGTCCGAAATGATTTTACTGTGATTTTACTGATTTTACTGTGTGTATTCATCATCATTTTCTATTCTTCATTGTTTTAATTTAATTTTAAATAATTGTAGATTTTATTTCCTTGCTTTTATTATTGTAATCTTTTTTTTTTACTTTTATGTAAAGCACTTTGAATTACCATTGTGTATGAAATGTGCTATACAAATAAACTTGCCTTGTTTGTCATTAGAATATAGCAATTTTTAGACTACTTATGAATAGCGTCCATCTACACAGGTGGTTATTATATACATTAAAGTCTGTGCCTGAAGGGATAATTCACCCTAAAATGAATATTCTGACATCATTTAATCACCCTGGTCTTTCAAAGTCACATTAGGATAAAGAAAAACATTACTTTTATTTTTTATTAATTCTTTTTTTCAAGTAAAAAGCTTTTTTTTTAACATCGTAAATTTAACTTTTGGTTTGTTTACATGAAAACAATGTACTACAAATGGAAAAAGGTTTTCATTTGCATTTTTTCAGTTTCATGTACAGAAAACGTTGTCAAAACTATCCCACATGGACCTGTGAAAAAGACTATATGCTGTATTATGCAAGCCGTGCCAGTAGTTGGCGATGTCACTATGTAAAGAAACACTAGAATAGTTGAGAAAAACGTTCTTGTTTTCAAACATTTGGATTTTCATGCCCCCAAAACACTATTGTTTTGTAAAGTCCAAAATATATTTTCTGTTGATGTTAGTGGCATGTAAATGCCGCCTGGGTAAAAGTAAAAGCATTTGGTTTTAACAGAACGCAAGTACAGATTCCCCAAAAACATATTAAAGCATAGTAGTGAAATAATTTATACCTCTAATAATGTAAGGCTTCCGAGCACCAAAAATATAAAGACAATTAAAGCAGACCTTGAGTGGCCAGACGGTAATGAGAGTATTAAACTTGTCACAGTGTGCCAGAGCTGAACAATTGAATCATCACTTTGACACTTTCCTTCCGAGACGGAGGCTAATTGGCAATGGAAATAATTTGAACAGGACAACATACAGATATGCTATGGTGATTATCACGTACAAATTTAGACACAAATTAAATTTCTCTAGTGTTGACAGCATCATAAACAACTGACTAGAGAAAGCAATGAAATAGAAATGGAGCTCATGTTATCCTTTAACTAATCAATCAACAGCTGCTTTCTATAGCAAGAATAATTTAGCATAACAGTATGTTGCCTCGAGGCAAATAGAGAACCATTAGCTAAGGCTTCGAATGAACTGTCAGACCACACAGACATCTGTTCCACTGTGAATAGTGTTTCAGTACAGAAATAAGGTCCTTGATAGCCAAGTATCATAATATATATGGGTCATAGCCCTTCGGACAAGAGCGTACTGAACCATTGTTTAGTGCAAGACACCAGCCATCTCTCAAGACAGTCAGACTGAAGCTTTTATCTCCTGTAGTTAAAGACTGTTCACATTACCACTTAACCGAAAGAGATTCATTGCAGCATATTAAATAAACAGTAGCAGGACAGACAGCAGGCTGCAGGAATGAGTCAGGGCTCCAAACTCCTTATTGATTTGGGTGGGGGGGGGGGTATGATCATAATCATAATCATCAGGAACAATATGAGGGAGTTATGAACCCTATGCCTGATTTCTTGATATTATTTGCTCCCCTGAAAACACCAAGAATGCTACACAACAGAGCATACCCTGAATTTTTCCAAAATAACAGCCTGACATTCACTCCACACCTAATGAAGCATGTGATTTAATTGAGAGATAACATTTTTGGTACGGGTTCAGCAGCTCAAATGCTTCATTAAAGGAATAGTTTACCAAGCATTTATTTATCCTCAGATCTTTTGAAAAATACATTTTTTACTGTGTGGGACAGAGACGAAGATTATAAACAATGACATAGATTTCACAGTTTAGACAAAAATAACAATTTAATCATTATTTACTCACCCTAGTATCATTCCAAACCCATTTGACTTTCTTCCTTCTGTGAAACACAAACTTAAATATTTAGCAAAATGTCCAAGCTGCTAGCTTCCATACAGTGAAATTGCATGGGGACAGTTGTGATCATCATTTATGTTGATTGTATAGAAAAGACTAAAGAGCAGCTAAGACATTTTGCTAGATAGCTACTTTCATGGTTTCCAAGGCAGCAAAAAGGTTTGGAAAGGCAAGTAAACAGAGACTATTTATTTTTATTTTTTGGGTGTACTATCCTTTTTAAATCCCTTTATACATTTATAAGAATCTAGTTTATCTCTATACACGATAAACATCACAAAATAGGACAAATTAATAAGTGAAGTATTAAGAATGGGTTTATGGTTAAAAATACGTTAGTGTCCTTATACATTCTTACATATGAAAAATATAAAATTATGTATTTCTGGAAACTCTTGTAAAATAATCTCTCTGTTCATCCTCTTCAAGTGAGTAAATAGGCTGTTGTAAGGAAGTAATGTCAGCTCACAGGGAAAATGTCCCACTAGACTAAGAGCACACTTTATGAACACTGAAATGAGAGGTTTATGAAAAGCCTTTTAAGATCCAAATTTTGTTTTTCATAACATCCAATCAACCAAAATAATAATAATAATAATAAAAGATCGCTCGGATTGCTTGGACGCTTAAGTGATAAAAATGGTCCTTTTAGAGAAAACAGTTTTTAGAGATTGCAATAAAAATATTTCCATATTTCTTCCAGCTGAGACAAAAACTTACAACTGAGTTAAACCTGATTTCCATTTCATATCAATATAGTACTTGTATAAAACAGCAAGTTTGAGTTGGAATGGCTGACAGAACACTTTTATGCATCTTTTATTGAAAATGCATGCAATAACATACACCTGTACTTTCTGTGTCTTCACTGCCATTCATGCAACCTATATATATTTTTATCTTACTTTATTTGTATTATTTATAACAGGACGATCTACAACAAACACTACTGGGTTTGTGACAGCTGTGTATAAAATACAACATTTTAAGACTTCACACACAGATACAGTCAGCTATCTCAGAAAGAACTAGAAGAGGCTGTGTGAATGCATCTCACTATGTGGTGTAATTCTCAAGCCATTATTTTCACGGCTCATAGACTACAATGGCCCAGCGCTATGGGTTTTCATATTGGTATGTGCTGTTTGTTTTGTAACTCTTTGAACGGATGCATGAATAACACTCTTACCGATGGTGGAAATGTGAGAGGGATGAAATTCATTGTCCGTGAATCTGCATAACAAACAGGTTTTGCCGACACCGGAGTCTCCGAGGAGCAGGAGTCTAAACAGCACATCATACTGTTTGGCCATGGTCACAATTAAAGGAACTCAGCGTCGGGTTTCCATGTCCACCCTCTTCACAGTATCATCTTCTCGCTTTTTCCATCGACCGGTCCGTGCTCCGTGCCGATTCCTCGAATGACTGTGTAGATAAAGCAGGAGTCGATGTAAGCAGAAATCAGTGAGGACCGCTGATGCGGTGGGTGCGGTGGGCTACTGAACGCTTTCTGTGCGTGTCGCCGACATCCTTCACTCCTCAGGAAATGGGTGGAGATTACACGCACGCAGCATCATCATTTTGATACTGATAATAATTTTATATATAGGTACTGGGCTGCGTGGATAAAACTAATGTATAGTTGTTTACAGTCTAATATCAGTAGCTATTGTCAAAATATAAAATTGGGGAAGAAGACATTAAATCCACAATATTATCATTCTAGACCGTTATAACTTCATAGTAGATCAGTTTTTGCCTGTTTACAAACTAAAATAATTTAGACCAAGTCAAATGTATAAATATACATGGGATTGTCGTAATTAGACCGACTCGTGACCGAATCGTTCTTTTGTGTCGAATCTTTTTGATGAATCCGTTGAATCGGTTCAAACCCCCGGGCCGAATGATTCGTTAACGAATCGAATCGAATGCTTGAATCACTTGAACCGAGGACCGTAATTTGAGACATGTTCGATATCAGCTATGTCTCATTTAGAAGGCCACGTCCTTTGGAGGTCGCATCCTCTGGAGGTCGAATCCTCTCTAGGATGCGTATATGGAGTGTCCTTCACCCTGGGATTAAACGAGACGGCCTTCGTAGGACGGACGGAAAACGAAACAGGAAGTATCACGTTGCTATGCCAACACATAACGTCGTTGCGCTCTCACACTTGTTTAAGAAAAAAATTTAAGGAAATTATTTCTAAATCTGGAAAGTAATTTGAAAAGAAAATGTTTTTATTTAATGTAATACAAGGGTTAAATAATAATTATTTCTCGCCCTGCTAGCGAAGTACTGTTAAACTGTTAAAAAAATCACTAAACACTTGTAATCATGTTTACCACACTTGTAATTCAACTTTTAAAAAATGAAGAACTTTAAAGTACTTACATTTAAACACCACATCGCTTGTGTGTAGATCTGCCGCCGCCATTTTTTCAAATAAACAACGGTTATTTATGGCGACGCAAGGGATTGTGGGTTATTTGTAGCAGCGAAGGATACACCTCATGTATCCTTCGAATTCCTGTGAAAAAAGGTCGCATTCGAAGGTCTCATTCGGAGTGTGCTACTTGCTTTCTGAAATGAGACAACCACGATGACGTATGCAGCCTTCGAATGCGACCTTCGGAGGGCGCAACCTTCTAAATGAGACGCAGCTATAGAATTCGCTTTTATATGTGGGATTTTATTAAAACGTGCAAACGTGTTTTCAGCCAAAACATTTAAATTGCAAATTGCATTTAGCATTGTTTAATGTAAACACAGGTTATATTTAGGTATTAAATCAGGTTATAAATTTAAGTGTTTTCAAATTTAAAATACTTAAAATTAAATATAGTTAAATAAAGTTAATTTCTGACCCTGTTCTAAATGACTGTTTGTATGAGCTGAATCATGGGTGAACTAGGACAAACGGAATTAAAATAAATGCCATTATAAAAAAATAAAAAAAAATCACTAATATGTGTCTTTTTAGGACATAATATACGACGCTAGGATTTCTATTTATGTATTTAAATTTAAAAAAATCATCTGATACTGTACAAACACCTTTAGAAGAACAAGGTGCTGTATGTAATAATTGTTCTACAGTTCTACAACCTGTTATTCTGCTTAGAAAAATTGTGTTCCGTGTCTGAATGACTGTTTTTGCTGTATATTTCAGAATTTCCCAATTTCCCAATTTCAGAATTTTCCAAGTTTACCCAATAGGATTGTGACACCTGTTGCCAGGACTGCTGTACCAATTTCAACCACTCGCTGTCAACAATACATAGTTTCGCCTGTTTCACAAAGGCGACACGGCAAGAAAATAAAAAAAATACATAAGCAAAATAGATAGATGAATGAATAAAATGAAAAAAAAATTATATATATATATATATATATATATATATATATATATATATATATATAGACATGATTACAACAAATATATAAATCTAAAAATAATATATTAAAGCTATGCAAGGACGTTATGTACTACGTCATGCGTATCGCGTCATGACGTTAAAGAATCACTGAATCTTTTTAATTTTTTTTACCTTTTCTTTGAAACGACTTGTTTGAGAGAGCCATTTCGCAGAACGTCCCATCGCTTTTACCGCTTTATGTGCCTTCAGGCTTTCCGTACTTGAGCTGTAAGTCACATGACTCCATTGAGGAAACTCCCCCCACCACACACTGTCCTGACACTTGCTCTGCTGGAAAGCTGCTTCGGTGCATGTGTTTTCAAGTCTCATCATGGAAGAGGCGTCTCCTCCTCTGCGATGCTTTCGTGAATCACACTCTTTTGAGCTTTTCAGCGATGACGGTGTGCAAACAGTGACCTCAAAAGAACAGGTGAGCTCAACTCTTAGTTTTAGTTCGCTAATTGGCATTAGCGCGAAGCTAACTGTCCATTTACTGTGGTTCTGCGCTTCATCACTTTGCTGAGGCGTACAGTAGTGCATACTGAAAATCATGCTGGGTATAATTATTATAATACCATTGCATACAGCTCATCTAGTACTTAGCTTGTTCCTCTAGTTTTTTTTTATTTTTTATTTTTTTTGCATTTCTGTAAATAGTGTAGGTTATTTTACAAGGATAGTTCACCATAAATTGAAATTCTGTCAACATTTACTCAACCTCATGTTGTGGACACTAAAAGGGGATTTTAGGGAAATTAAACGTGTAAATGATGACAGACTTTTCATTTATGAATGAACGTCTGTAATAGTTGGAGAATCTTCTCATACTTCACTGGTTTATGTCGTGTTGCACTGTCGTGTATGACCTGTATTATTATAAGGGTGGTTGACACATAACCATGATAAGTTATTAAATGAAAGCCTATGCTATTAAATTGTATATTTAGAAATAATAATTTTAGCTAGCAAGACATAGAAAACGTAGTTAATTTGTTTCAAAGATATTTGGCACTGTGGAATTTTCATTTTGCTTTATTTTAAAAATAAAGTGTGACTATTATAGTTCTGAATTTAAGAAAAAAAATCAAGCACTTGACATTCCAGTGTGCACTATTACGTCATACTATGATATTCATAATAAATACATAAGCCAGTATTTTTGTGGCTTTGTTAGAAACATTCAAAACCATGTCAGCCACCCATATACACAACATACAGGCAGCATCAGCCACAGTGCATCTTTCTGTCTGCATGTCATTTGGCTTGTTGTCACATTTCTATTTGGTTATCTCACTTCCACATTTTTTTATTTGTTGTTGTTTCCTGTTTTACCATTATATTTAGAGAAAAGTTGAATGCAGTATTCAAGAAGTGTACAGTGTTTACCAGCAAATTCACACCTCACCACAGTAAGTAAAGTTTAGCCTTCTCTGGACATTAACACAAAGCAGGACCTCCACAATACTATTATTTAAGTTCATTGAGTTTCAGTGTGCTGCATTTGGACATAAATTACTGTTATTCTGTAAAAGTACATATTTTGTTCATGAAAATGTCTTTGCCAGCAAAACCGTCATTAGATTGTCCCCTGCTTGTGTCTGCTACATATGTTTTGTAGGCAGTCTTTTCATTGTTATTATTTTGCAGCATCACAGGATATGAGGGAAACTCAAAATAATATACTTCAGAAATATGCCTCTGGTCGGGCTGGGCTATATACTTAAGATATGATATCTCAGTGTTTTTGCATTTGCTGTAGAATAATTAAAAAGTTGGTTTTCTTCTGTTTCCCGACACAAAAGAAAACATGATTCGGATAGAACAGCTATTGTTTCTAAGCACTTTCAAAATGTTTAGTGCTTAGACACAGTTAAAAAAAAATGTATACCTACCTAGTGACCACTTATTATCTTTTTATTCAGTTAACACATAATAATCTAACAGTATGTAAAGAGAGAAAAAAATTTGCTCTACTTTTTTGCATATTTTTCACTGTGCAACTAGGATAAATTATGCAAGTGTCACAAGTTTTTAGCTAAGGACAGTCTATCAATGGTTTGTGGTTTAAGAGATGCTGAGGAGTGAAATTGGTTGCCCTCTTTAGCACATGAATCTTGTTTTCGACAATACTCGATGCCACAAAATAATGATTATTCAATTATTGCGATAACATCTCTAATATACAATGTATATATTATATATTTTCTATTATATATTGCCCAGCCCTAGCCCCTGGCACATCTCATTTTCACCTTCTTCCACCACAGCAGAGGTCTGTGCATTTCAGAACTTGCTTCTATACTCAGAACACTTGTACCTGTAGATGAAATGAGAAACCCAGCTGTGGTTAAACTGATAACATTAAAAACTGGACTAATGGCTGCTGGAAATGCAGAGAGAGAGGACAGGGGTTAATGCTCTGTTCTCTCAGCTGAGTTCCCCTTAAATTAGACAAGCCCCAGCACCTCTGTGGCTCAGGCGTACTGTGGGTGTAGGCTGTTCTGACTCACAGACTATCATTTTAACACTGCCACTTCCTTTGACGGGGATAATTGGAGGATGTCAGCTCAGTTGTTGAACTTACTTTGTACAAATAAGTTGTTGCCTTGTACTAAGCTATTATAAATCTTGATCACATGAGTATATGAATAGAGTGATATTTTCTAGTTCAAAAATGATTTATAGTTTGCAGTAACTAGATTCTAATAAGCTGATTTACTACACTTTTTTTTTTTCAGGCCCACTTTACTGAGGGAACAACACTATCATTATCTGAAGAAAGGTTTACGCCATCTCTCTGATGCATATGAGGTAAACAGTGTCTTCTGAAATAACTTAAAGCAGTGTTATTGCAGTATCACTGATATACTATTATAGTTTTTGCTAATATTTTGAGTTAGATTCTGTGGTTTTTAATCGTATGTTTTTATGAAGTTTTATTTTGTAAATGTAGTTTGAGTTATTTTAGTACTTCAGTGGGTGATGGCTGCTGAATCTGCATGTTGTGTGGCTTCAGTGTTTGGATGCCAGCCGGCCTTGGCTCTGCTACTGGATCCTGCACAGTCTGGAGCTGCTAGAGGAGCCTGTGCCAGCAGCAGTTGCCTCAGAGTGAGTAGCAGCCCTTCTCTGCGATTCAGAGTACACGTGGCGTTAGGAGCCCTTACCCGGTTACAATCCTGGTCTTAACGTGACCACTACAGATCAAGTCAAAGTTGCATTTAATTAGTAGCCGTGGCACAGATGCATTGTTTCCACGTGCAGACTTTGCTTGGATCACTCTATAACTGCATGGATGAAGACATCTTATGTGGTTATGACTTTCAAACAGACAGAAATAAAAAAAATATATATATTTTGAATAAAAATGACTGTAACATAAAGGTAAATTTATTAAAAGAGTCATATAATTTCTTTGATAGTTACTTTAATGCCTTTTCTGAAAGCGATAATTTAGCCAAAATGAATGATCAGGTTTATACCGCATTGATAGCAAATTTGACTATAATGGCAAAGCCAAATTAGAGATTGCAATATGTTTAGGGAATCATATTATATAGTTGGAATTATATCTGCATTATTTTCCTGTGTTGACTTTGCCATAATAGATTGTTTTTAAATCTATTGATATATGTCAGTAATATTGCATTTCTAATTGAGCATATTAATTTAGCATATTTTTACATTTCGATCATGTTTACTATCATCGAATACTCAGTTATTTTTAAAAACACTAATAATAAACACTTTTAAAATGAATCTTGAGCAAATCTCAAACTGAATATCCATTTTTTATGCTGTACATTATAATGTTGTGATGCTTACGTTCATTTGCAGCATGTCAAATTATTACTTTTTTGTTATTTTTAATTTAATTAGACAAGATAATATAGAGTTTCCATATCTGTAATTCATCTGTTATCAATGAAAACCTGAAAAGACATGTCAGTAATTCAGTTAAATGACAGGAACGCAAAAAAGATTGGGGTTGTACTGCTGTGAATTTTAACCACTGATTCTTTGCAGCCTCACCTTTTCGAAAGTGAAAATAAAATGAATTTACTTTCACAGTGTGGGTTCTTCTCAACATGATGTTAACCACACGAACAAGCTAAAGTGTTCAGAGCCGGCCAACATAGAACATAGGCGGGAATTATGCAAATATGTTACCCCATGTAGCCATTTCGGAAGTGGGATTCGATGATGACTCGTTTATGCTGTTCAGAGTTGTTTCTTTCTTTTGGGAGACAATAACTTTATTAAATCGTGCACTTTCAGCTTTACAAGATTGTTTATATTCACATACAGCAATTACACACTGCATTAAAAAAGGCAATATTCAAAGTGGCATAATAAAGTCACTTTAAGTTCCTATGACGTGTATATGTATCACATATATATATGTATGTTGTTGTAAATGTATCACAATGTTAACTGTTGTCTGCTAGCGTGTGTCAGTTTCTGGCCAGATGTCAGAGTCCGACAGGTGGGTTCGGTGGAGGTCCGAGTCAGCACGCTCACCTGGCTCCCACCTACGCAGCTGTAAATGCCCTTTGCATCCTGGGCACAGAGGAGGCCTACAGAGTCATCAACAGGTCTCACATTGGCTTCGTATTATCTCCTGCTTACCTACAGATGTTGCATTGATCATTGTACCATGGAAACGCATTCTTGTTTTCCCCCCTCCCCCATCAGAGAGAAGCTTCTGGATTTCCTGTACTCTGTGAAGCAGCCAGATGGCTCCTTTGTGATGCATGTGGGTGGCGAGGTGGACGTCAGGTGAGTTCTGTCACCGTTATCTCAGCATACCCATCTTCACAGCACCCATACATCTCTCTATTCCCCATGTTCTGGTGTTACTTTGCTGAAGCATTTTTCAAGAGTGACCTTTTTCTGTTCCCAACAGACAGATTAGTGCTAGAAAAAGTCATCATGTTCACCATAGATCAGTGTTAAACAAAGAAAGTCACTTTGAAAACGACTTGGTTCCTACAGGCTTTTAGTCTTACTCTTGTGGTTATTAGCATGCGTAGATGGTGATTATTGTCTGCCTGTTGACTCATGGTTGCTATTGTGTGTCTAATCTGATAGGAGTGCATATTGTGCTGCTTCTGTGGCTTCACTCACCAATATAATTACCCCTACCCTGTTTGATGGGACGCACAATTGGATTCTCAGGTAACTACTTCCAAATTCTATTACAATTCAGTTACATTCAAATTGCCTAGCCAACATTTCATAGTGGAGCCAATGTAGACGAGTTATGAGCTTGAAGTAATGAGCTTGTCCAATAAAAATATTTATTTATTACACTTTAAAGGGCCATTCACTGTGGAAGGATTTTCTGGACTATTTTCAAAAGGAATTGCGAATTGTATTTTCAATTGCGTTTTCCATATTTGGATGCATAAATTGTGACATAGTCCAAAAACAATTGCAAATCTTGCATTAATGTTTTCGCTTTGGCAAATGCACAGTGACTGCCAAATTTCAAGTGGAAAAGCAAAGTCCATTCTCAAGAGCATTAACCATGTCTTACGAGTTACGGAAAAATATTTTATTCAAAATTCAGCGTTTTCATCACTCGATTCTGATGCGATACTTCAAAATGCTCATAAAAGTAGGGTGATGGAAACCCAGCTAGTGACGTGACGTGACGTGTAGCCAGGCATGGTATCCCATGCTCTGAATTGAAGGAGACCTTGGTTACACTGTTTGTTCACATGGATCTATCGGATCGGCAGCTGCTTTTAGCGATTACCTTCATTGATCAAAGCATTCTGCTCAATCGTCTGTCAGTGACTTCAATCACTTTATGCAATATCCTTCCTAATTCACACAGAACATGTTTTGCATTCCACTGATCTGCTTTTCTATGTAAACAAGCTCTAGTCAGATGCATTAGACCCTTGTATTCACATTTTTTGTGCATGACACATCCTTAAAATGACTTCAAGTTGAAAGAAATTCACCTTGTAAAAAACATTTTTTCTCATTGCACTGTTTCACGGTTTAAACACAAAACCGTGTTCTGTCCCTAAATGAATTACGTCTCACACAGCACACAGAAGGACACAACTCTTTGACCGATGTTGTGCTTTCCTTCGGCGTTTAGCTGTCAGAACTGGGAGGGCGGTTTAGGTGGAGTACCAGGACTTGAAGCCCATGGCGGCTATACCTTCTGTGGTACTGCTGCCCTGGTCATACTGGGCAAAGAACATATGCTGGATCTCAAAGCCTTGTTAGTAAGTATCTTGCCTTGTTTTCCCTTTGCTACAATTCCACCTTTTACTTAACCTGACTTCCTGTCCATTAGAGTGAATAAACTGAAGTATATAAGATGCATTAAAGGTCAGTTGCGTGTATCCTGAACGTTGGAGGAGAAGCGCCTCATTACAGGTTCCTCAGTGACACTAAACTTGCTTGTAAATATTAACATCAGTGTGTGCTGCAATGTCGTAGATGCTTAGACCAGCAGATCTCCAGGGTCTTTGCTGATACTTGTAAACCTGTAAAATGGAGGATTTTCTCTCTTTTTCCTTCATTAGCGTTGGGTAACCAGTAGACAAATGCGTTTTGAAGGTGGATTTCAAGGCCGCTGTAACAAGCTGGTGGATGGGTGTTACTCCTTCTGGCAAGCAGGACTATTACCGTTACTCCACAGGGCTCTTTTTAAAGAAGGTAAGCAGTCATCCTAGAAAAACAACACTTTTGATTTTATAAGAAACATTTAGTGGTAAATCGAGTGATTACAATACTACAAGGTTCACAAGGTTACAGTAACCATACATTCATTTACTTCGCCACATTTTTGTCTGTGTTTTTTTCTGATGTACTTTTTGTCTTCATTTAAACGCGGCATGGATCTAAAACACATGAGGTCCAGTGTCAGATCTAGTAGATTAACCTATGAAGATATGACTGTGTGTGTAGGAGACTCAACACTGAGCGTGAGTAGCTGGATGTTTGAGAGAAAGGCCTTGCAGGAATACATCCTTCTCTGCTGCCAGAATCCTGGTGGAGGCCTTCTGGACAAACCGGGCAAGTGAGTACAGCTCTTCCACTGCACAACCACTAGTTTTGTCAAAAGACCGGCTACTTCGGTACCAAAAAAATGAAAGTGTTACGGTTACTGGTGGTACCGAGTACCTGGGTCAACCCGGTTCCTGATGCGCTATCCGACAGGTGCACAAACACGCTTTCTTCATAAAAGCACTTAGATGGGCACCATCAAAAGGAGGAAACATACCAAACTAACAAAAGACTTTAAAGACAGACACCCAGATCAAATGAAAGAGTTCAAGCAGGTGAGTTTCATTGTGTTTCCCATATACTGATTTATTTGTGGGGCCCGCCACAATATCAAAACCAGTCTTCAGAAAATGATGGATGTCATTTTCATTTCATCTTGCCCTTAACGCCTGAGCAGCGTTTATGAGCACAGGCTCAGTGCTTATTTATTTACAGGCCACAGCCGTTACCAGGGAAACTCATATCTTTTTCCCGCTCTACAAGCGCTTCCTGCTGGCAGAGAATGAATATGCGTATAAATATATGCAACCACAAATAGAATGCAAGGCTGTGGAAAACAGCACATTCTGTTAAGAATATTATAAAATATTTTAATTTGAATGTGGATTGAAATGAACGCTGTTATTAAAGTAGGTAATCATTAGCATAAGCGCGGCTAAAGCTAATATCATTAGAATGAAGTTTACTATTTAATTCTCCTATTACTTTTCTTAAGGTAAAACCAGGCGGACATGACGATGCTTACTGTTTTTACACACCAAAGGCTTTTAAATGAATTGTGAATCTAAAATATGTGTGTTAGAGAATGTACAAATGGTTAACATAGTTTGTGTCATATCAGTCAGAAAAGCAGTTCGGGCTTTTTTTTATATTAGCTAACTTAGTTTTTATTCTTGGCTTTAAAATTAAAATCCCTTTAAAATGAAATATTAACACAGTTCGGAAACGAAAGTATAGGCAATTTTTTAAAATTAGCATGTTATTGTGTTTTGCTTACCAACATTGATTTTCACAGGTGTTGGTACAGAATACTGAAATGTATAATTTTTTTACTCAAAATTTCTACCAAAAAATTATCTTTAAAGCTTGGCATAGCTTGAAAATTTTTCATAATTTCCAGAACTGTAAAAGAATTGAATTGCAAAAAAAAGTTTTTATCATGAATATGCATTTTCTAGTTCTTTTCTGCTCTTAAACATTCTATCAGCTAGGTAATGCTCTTCTAGAGTTTGTATGGAGCAAAACTTTCTGTAGTGATGTCAAATTTGTGATTGAATTATTATTTTCAGTGAATCACAAACAGGATTTTTAATGATTTGCAAATATCCTTTTCCAGTAACGAACAAAACCACAAACATCTAGCTGGAAAGGTCATTGAAAAACCATTGGCTTCTTGTAGGCCATAACATGCCTTTTTTAACTTTGTGGATCAAGCTAAAATAAAACGTGAACTTAAAAATGAGAAAAATGCAATTGTCTTGGTTTTATTTATTTATTTACTAATTTTACTAAAGACCAAACCAGACTTTCATAATCTATTGATCATTGATTCCCCACAGGTCTAGAGATTTCTACCACACATGCTATTGTCTGAGTGGACTCTCGATAGCACAGCATTTCGGAAACCTAGACCTCCATAACGAGCTGATCCTCGGTCGGGACGAGAACAGACTGGTGAGGGATACTGAAAACTCAGTTGAGCTCACCCACACTGAGATGAATGTACTAATATAACTTAATGTTTTCATATTTCTTCCACCCAGGCACCAACTCATCCAGTTTACAACATCTGCCCAGAGAAGGTCGCCCAGGCGATTGAACATTTCCACCGGTTGCCTGTTCCATTTCAGACAGGACCTACGCCAAGTGCAATGGACCAGTCATAGACCTTTCCTCTTTTTCTATTATAAACGTATTTGGGGTTTGAGTTAGCTTGACCTTACGTAGAGGCATCCTCTGTAAATGCTGCATTCAGACGTCCTTTGCTGGTCTGTACAGCATCTACAGATGGAGAAACCCTCTGAGGGTCTGATCCACTACAGCTTCAGTGTGGGTTTATGGGTTTTAGCCAGGGAAAACAGTAGAGACTGACTAGGCGAGGTGTTTTCATGCACCAGTCATTGATTGATATTTTACTGCACATACCAGCTTATTTTGAGCTTTGGCAAATGTTTCCCAGAGTGCACGTGGCAGTAGGTTCTGGACAGAAATAAAGACTTGGATGGAAGTTTGTGTTTATTTCCTGGTTGGTGTATTAGGGATGATCTATACTCTCTGTAGGCAGTACATTATTTGACTTTAATTTCTGTCATCTCTAATTAATGATTGCTGTTTGAAGGGTACAACTGAAACGATTATGTTAACTCCCAATATAGTCTGGCTACTACTCAGCCCACGAGTACATTGTTTACATTTTGTAATCTTTGGGTGCAATTTAAAAAATATCATCTGTGCTGTTCAGTGAGCTTTTTAACTGTATTCAACAATTCAGTCAGCATGCTTTTAATCTTACTATGTTCGTATGAAGTATCAAAACAGAATAGCATTTTATCAGAGCACAGTAAAGGAACAGTTCATCCTCAAATGTAAGTTCTGTCATTATTTACTCTCATGTCATTCCAAACCTGTGTGAGCTTGGATAAATGTTCAGGTAATCCATACAATTTGTCCACGTTTATTCAAAAAGTTTTGAGTGCATCTCCAGATGTGTATGTATGAATGTGCCAAGTATAAATGAAATCTGAGAACTAGGATGGAGGGGAACTAATTCGATGGATGTTTTACTTGTTGCTCACACAAAGCTTCACACATGGTTTAGAAAGCTTGGTTTAAGGCACAAATATAATACAAATGTTATGATTTTTTTTTCAGTTTTTGAGTTTTGTATTGAAGCTTACCATTTAAAAAAATTTAGCGAAGTCATACAGGTTTGAAACATGAGAGCGAGTAAATGAATCAAATTAAATGTAATAAAATATTAGTGTAGTATAAAACTGCAGCCGTTTTTTTTCTTTGCGATGGCATACATTTATTTAAAATAAGACAAAAGCATTAAAATAATTTGTATTCTTTTCTTTTGAAGAGCCAGTGTTTCCACTATCTATTACACTTGTCTATTTTTTAGACCTGAAAAGGATCATGTATAAAAATGGAGATCATAGATTAGTTTACATGTGCAATATTATAGTTAAGCAAAGATCAAAAATATTAAATTTCCTTAATCGGTAAATCCCAAACATCTTAAAATTATAAAGACTTTTTGTCGTGGACAACTGGGACCTTGGAGTCAAACATATATAGAGAACCAAAGGAACCACTCAGTATATGTAAAGGATAAAATAGTTTATTAATCTTCTCATTGTAAAGGTAGGCCTCAGCTGCTGGCAGTATGTACAACATACCAGTAATTTCCATGTATGGTATCAGACCTACTCAGTTTACTAATGTACTAAGTGGAAAACATGGTAAAAGATTCACACACGCACTCCTAGATACTTAAAATGCAACTTTTGCAGTGTGCAGCGGTTTCCAATGAACAATTACCTTTAAAAGTCACGACATGAACCTACTCTTTCAATATTGACTAGCTTTGTGGGGGGAACATCATTCGTAACATTTATATTCCCAAGTGAAAAACATGTTTGGGAGGCTCAGGTGACAGATGCAAAATATAGGTTTAATCACGGTTTACTTTAACCCCTTTTTAAACAAAATCTCTTTTACCCCAACCTGTAAACTTTACTACATCAGGCTAAAACAACAAATACAACACAAGCTCAGCAGCCTTCCCATAAAGAATCTTTTTTTTCTTTTTTAAATAAGGGATTTTATCGCTCACTCATCCCATAGGTCTAACAAGGGGTACATTGATAGATACTATTAAAACATTCCTTTATGGAAATGTAACAAATATTTAGAAAGGCAAACCACCCGGGACAAATCGGCTAAGGGTAAGTTCTAAGCAGGCTTGGAGTTATTCAACAAAATTAAATTAAAAAAAGGATATTTTTAGCAGTGCTAGGAGCTGTACGCCTCATTCACCCCTTTGGATTTCCATCTGGAGGGATTGAAGACAAGGGTACAAAATAAAAACAAACATACAAAGCATCAAGTCCTTAAGTTGCAAAGCTGCCTCAATTTGGGTTTAAATCATCGTTTGTTGTTGCGTGTGCCAGGACACAAGATGGACGAACAGAGTCGGAGAGGGAGGGAGAGTAAAAACAAGTTGTGTTTTCCGCGAGTGTTCTTCCCGTAGCAGGCGTCCCTCTCTCGTAAACCTGGCGGAGGTTTCTTCAGGTGTGGAATCGAGGGTTGACATTCACTGAAAGAGATAGATCAAGGTAGTTTGGGGCGACTGAGGTACACAAAAAAACAACAAGAAACAGGCCATTGCTGTGACTCTCCCTCCCCTCAGAGGAGAACTTTGTGGTGCGGGCCGAGGAGCCGCTGTTTAGCTGTCCTCTCCGCGATGCTTCTTCCGGGAACGCTGTTCCTCCGGCTCAGACTCCGAGCTTGAGTCGGAACCACCGTCGAAGGCCGACACAGCGCTGCCCTTGGGGTTGGTGTACAGGCTGCTGTCTGAAGAGGAGTAGTTGGCCTGCAGCTGCGTGGTCCCATTGACTTTCTCCAGTGCCCGTACTGAAGATTAAAAACAAAGGACGAAACATTATTCTTTTTTTTTTTTGCCTAAAAACATATGTTGTATGAGGCATTACTACAGCCAAATTAGATTCTGAATTAGAATCTAAATTCTGCACAGAAACCTACAAGACCAGATGACAAAAGCGAGGAGTAATGCAGCTTCACGCACCTTGTTGCTCCAGCAGAGCGTTCTGTCTCTTCAGGTCATCGATGTCCTGCTGGTGTGTGTGGTTTTTCCGTCGCATGTACTGGATGTACTCTGTGGCCTTGTCTAAGATTTGAGCTCGGGATGCCTGTTTGATAGATTGCTGTCAGCAACAAATTAAAAACTAGAATTTGACGCAAGGAATGCAGTTACATTGCACACATTTGAACCCCAAACAACCCCAATAAAAACCCAAATAGCTTAAAAACCTCCTAGTTAAATAGCTACACATTTGGAAAATTCTGATCGATACTGATAAGCCAAGAATTTTTATGTTATAAGAGCAAATACCCAATAAATGGCTGAAAACTGATTGAAACATGATCAAATAATCAATTAAAAATTCAGCATCACAACATTACAATTTACAGTATAAAAATACACATTCATTCTAATAACTGCATTATTAAATTCCTAATCATGCTATCAAAGATTACTATGTGAGTGCTGGATGGTGGAAAAAGCCATAAATTCACTAGAGTAAAATGCTTAGGGAAGCATTAATTATTTTATGACCAATATTACATTTCTATACTAATTTAGCAAAATTAATGAAAAATAACACTGAACTAAAATCATTTGTTTTAAATGCTTCAAGTGTACATGGGCATCATGACATTATAATGTACAGTATGAGAAACATTCATTTTGAGATTAGCTAAATACTACATTTAAAGGTTTTTAAAGATTAACTTGACCTTTGCTGTCATCAAACACTAACTTGATATAAATGTAAAAACAGAGCAAAAATATCTAATACTAAGCGATACCAAGAGATAAATAAACTTACATCAGCCAATAACCAATATGGTACCACAATATTGTGCAACCCAAGTCAAATGGCTAGAAATATATCTCTATCAAAAATGATTTCCATTAAATTCATGAAAGTTCTATTCCAAGTATGAAACACTAGAGGAAGGAGAAACCACATTTCCCCTTGTAATGGCTTCCTGGCATCACGCCTATACTGGGATCTCACTCTGCTCCCAATTCTCATTACGCTTTTCATTCACACCTCCACACAGGAATCCCATGCTAAACTCCTCATTATAACATTTTAAGTCATCACATTCAGTGTAACAGCTGACATTTCATTAACAAAAAGCGTACTAATCAAAACATCCTTTATGCCTACTTGAGTTCCTCATAGTGACATTCACTAACCTTTTCCCCTTGCAAGGCGGGAACGGAATCCCGAAGGCTGTGAAAGCTGTCTTTGATGTGGTCCCTACGTTTGCGCTCCAGCGCATTGTGATGTGCCCGTTTGTCTGCCTGCAAAGAGAGAACCACAGCGGCGTCAGCGTCTTCACTGGTCATGGTGCCTTTGGCTAATAGTGTTAGTTATAAGGAAACACTTATAGTTTGCCTAGCAAACTATGTAGTAATACAGACCTTCAACTCTCAAAAACTAGATTCTATTTTTTTTGACTAAGTGATCATGACAATTCAGTGTTGTAATAGAACTTGCATATGGTCTTTTCTTTGGAGCTTATTCTTGTGGACTATGTTTTTTATTAGTTTTTATTTTATTTTTAATTTAAGACACACTAATATGTGACGTATCTGCTTTTATAGAACAAAGACTGCAACTGTACTATCCCTCAGACAACATGGCCACTGGAGTCCAATGTCACTGGGGTTGGCCAACACACTGTTATTATATAAAAGCACAGCTGTAAAACCGGTTTCGATTCCAGTGACTCATTAACAAGTGCCCTTTTTGCATTCCTTGGAAAAAAGAAACAAAAGCGAAAGCAGTTATCCGAATGCTGAAGTGCCACTGGGCAGCACAAAGACATTCCAGTGTCAATGCTGCACCTGAAGAGCTACATGTGGCCATAGTGCTACTGGCAGATCCAGTCCGTCTGTCTAATGTCTAGAAGATTAAGCTGTACACTGCATGTCAGGATTGAATTACATGCACGTGAAGTGGCCAAGTGCTCCACATGACAAGGGCTATTCTGCACTCAAGTATAGTGAAAACTATGCATGTGGTTTCTCCACAATTCTATCATAAAAAAGCACGTCTCCACGAAATTAAAGGTATAAAGGGCTGAAACTTACATAAAAGAAAGCAAAATGATAAGCACTACTGCAGATGAAAGCTTTCTCGGAATATAGTCTACAATCTGCCCTCTTGTTGTTCTATGATCACAACATCCTGATAAGAAAAAGTATTTCCTTCCAGCACAAAAAGAAGGGGGATAAACAGGACTTTGGGGACGCTGCAGTGCAGACCTAGTGTCTCCAGTCTAGCCAATGAAATCTCAAGGCTAGTAAAAACAAGCCTGCTTTGTGATGAGTGCCATTTTTAACATCTTGCTATGTACTAGAACTGACACACCTTTCACACTGACCGGTCACTACTTAAAGTGATAGCTCACTCAAAAATAAAGCTTTTGACATCATTTACTGACCCTAGTGTCATTCCATATCTGAAGGACTGTGGAACACAAAAAATGCGTTTAATTTGTAGAATGAAAGTCAGTGAGGACCAATGTCCCTTTGGATTGCATTAACCTCCATCGAATTGATAAAAGCACTAGAAACATATTTTTTTGTTTGAAAGCCATACAGGTGTGGAACGGATTTATGTTTGTTAGCATTATTTGTTAAGCAGCAGGTTCATGCACTTGATCAGGGCCCTGGTTTATCGTGATGGATAATGGTATAAACAAATGCAATACGCTTTAATAAAAGGACAATCACAAATGTATAGTAATGTAATATGAAACCCTAAGAAATCAACTGCCTTAAAACATCACTGTCACTGCCCGGCCTAGAAATTTTACAGTATATTTAAGTTAATTCAAAACATTAAATCGCATTTTCATGTTGTTTCAGATCTGTGTGACTTTAATACTGAAAATAGAACATTTGATACAGAACATTAGGAACTGATAGATCTTCATTGTATCTTTTCTCATTTTTTTGCATTTCACAAAAAAAAAAATGTATTGTTAATTTTATTTATCCCTCTTTTCTATCACTGTATTGTCTGTTCATTAATCATTTGGTAAGGGAAAACAAATTGCAAAAAAAATTGCTTATTTATTCATACACCGTCTAATGTAACAAGAACAAGATCTAATTTGGGTGAAATGCAAACATTACGAGGGATCACTCTGTCGGCGTATTGACATCGTTCAACTAATGCGCAATTATCTAACGTTACAGCGCTAGCATTGCGCACTCGCAGTTTAGATGCGGCTCGCGCCCGTCCCTCCCTCCTGCAGCAAGTGCCCTGCTGTCGAGCACTGAGCTCCCTGAACCCACTCAAAACGAGCAGACCGTGTGCTTCTCTGCTCTTCCTCGTTCAATTCTCAGTCTACCCTCTTTTTGGCTTGATTCTATCTTGTTTTGTCGTCCACTGATGCAAATAAGTCACGACCGTTCAGTACCTACCCGGAAATAAATGGTGGCTAATCTAAAAAAAGAGATGCAATTTTTGACATTAAACGCTAAACTGGATTAATCGGCCCGTTTATTACGCACCAAAGAGTGAAATGTCGGTGACTATTTCTGTAAAAAAAAAAAGAACAGAAAAGTACAAATGTAGCTAAAGCTGTAAGAGAGATACTTAATGTTAACTGGCTTTTGATGGGTGCATTGCATGGTTTTAGTACACAGAATCGCAAATGTAAATACACGGAGAATATTATAAACTCGACCCCCGTGTGTAATTGCTCATCTGGCTTGATATTCTCATTTAACTGACTGGAAAATGATTTTAAACGCCAGGATGGCTAACAAGCTAACAGGCTAGCTTCGTATTGAGACTCAAGTATCGAAAATACAAGAGGTTTCGTTCTCATACATGAAAAGTACAAACACTAATAACTATACTTACATCACTGTCCACTTCGATATCATCGTTGTCGCTCATTCTTCGGCGAAGATAGACAAATCTACACTAAATGTTGTTTTGAAAACAACATGAAATGGGGCCCAAGTCAAATGAACAGGCAGGAGAGATGCACTGCTTACACGAAACGAGATCAACGGACTCTCTACACGTGACTCGCCTATACACGGACATTTACCGTGGCGTGTCACGCCTGTGATTACGGCGCAAGGCATTGTGGGATTTGTTGTTTTTTTAGAACGAAGTGGTTGGGAGATGTAACAGCAAATCTATTATGTACAACTACAACACCCAAGCAGCAGTTCTGAGTTGCGTCTACTTCAAGTCGAAGGAAAGCTCTTTTAATGAGAATGCTTCATGGAAATTGTAGTTTATTTTTTTGTTTTGCTATTATCAAGACACGTGGAAAGTGCTCAGTGCTTTTTGTGACTAATATGGTGATTACTAATACTACAGATATTTGTGAGTAATACTACACGATAAATATTTAAAGCATTGTTAACATTCTTATTTTATTATTATTAGATCAATAACAATACAAACCACAGACGTATATAAGCTACTGTGATATAGATTAATATGGGTTACAGTTTAAAATAACTGAAATAAACGAACGAAATAAACTTAATTCCTACACACATATTTAGGTACATTTTTTGAAATAGCTACATTCTGATTTCTTATTAATATATTTACATAAATAAAGCAAGTTGTAAAAAGATAATTTGTGGGTTTCTTTTTTTTATTAATCACAAGTTTCGGAAAATAAATTAGCAGATAAAAAAATAAAAAATAAATATTGACTACATGTCCAGAGGTCAGTGAAAAATACACTGACAATTCTTTTAAAAATCTCTGAAAGTAACAACATTGTTTTTGCTGTTGGGACGGTGATTGTCTATTTAATTAAAAGTGTTAAATAGTTTTAAACTTTGAAATTACTTTATAAGGGACATGTCTAAATAATATTGTTCATAGTCTGTCATACTATAAAAATGCATTTGTTACCAATAAAAACACAAAAAACACTTTGTTTAATGACCAAACAGGCCACAAATCTTATCACATACATATGTAAAATAGACTCTAATCAAATTGCATAAATTTCATGAGACCACAGAACTTTTATATATATTTTAATGATATGATTTAAATCAATAAAACTCAACTGTCAAACTTCCAAGTGTATTTTTCCCCTCTCTCCTCAAAATAGTGCTACAGATAAGGAGCTTAAACGGTGGATTAAATGAGCTGCTGGATCAGTAAAAGGGTGAAAACAAACACATAGTAGTGTTCACTTCCCCATAATGTCAGAGACCAAATCTGAGGACTCGTGCAAACACAAAAATACTCACCCTTTACTTCACTCAAGTCTTTACTCTGACACACTTTATACCAGAACAAAAAAGACCCTTTAAATGAGATAGAAATACATAAATAGAAATAGAACAAAAAAATAATATTTTTTGCACTCCCAAATGTCTGTTTTCTAGTACTGGCTGTGGAGAAGGAAACAGACTACAGGAAACTGATGCTGGGTTGAAGAGTGACCAGCCAAAACGCAATGTTGTAAAGCATTTGTTTGCAACTATGAGCTCAGACAATCTGCGTTACCCATCAGTCCAGCACCCTTCCCCCAAACTCCTCAGGGGGGCTCTGCTTCACTGCAGGATTAAATCTCCCTTCCTGTTCCATTTCTGATAAGTGCAATACCACATGCACACCTTATATCAGTCAAGCATAAAAATATGTGTACTCTCATAACAGTGCATAATGTAGTAAATACTATTATGTTAGATAAAAGCTCAGACAGTTCATAACATGGATGATGTTACTCATTCAATTTTGTCGGAGTATTAAAGATAGCTGCAATTTTCAGATACTTTTCTGTTTCAGACACATAATGTTTATAATATTTAATAGTCAACACTAGATGGCAATATACTTATTCTTTATGAGAGCAATCTTATCAGATTAAGATTATGTTCAATTGTTTAAAAAACAGTTGACTAATCAAAATTAGTTTGTAGTGTTATTCAAAATAATATAGTGTAGTAATGCATTAAAATGTCTAACTGATCTTGAGTCATTAGTAGTACTGTTGATAATAACCTATTTTAAAGAAAATATCTGACTTTGCTTCATTACTAGTACTGTGTAATGAATAACTTCTAAATGTTTAATGTTTATATCTTATGTTTGTTAAAGTTTAAATTAAGTTTAAATATAGGTAATATGTATGGCCTACGTGTTAAAGGGGACATATGTTGCAATTTCAAGTTTTCTTTTCTTTTTGGAGTGTAACAAGCTGTTTGTGCATAGATAAGATCCATAAAATTGCAAAGAATAAAGTGTCAAACCCAAAGAGATCTTCTTTATAAAAGTTAAGACTCGTCCACACCCCACTAAAACACCTCATTTAAACACGTCCCCACATCTACGTCACGATGTGGGAAGATTTGCATAATGTTGTCCAGAGAACATGCAAAGAAAGAAGGTGTTGCACCGGTGCCATGTTGTGGAAATGCTGTATCGTTGTGAAAGCAAAAATACTTTGTTTGGCCTTCCAAAAGAGGACAAAACTAGAAATCAGTGAATAAATTCTATTTACAACACTGTTCCAGAACAGGTCAACACAAATATTCAGATGTGTGCAGAGTATTTTATGGAGGACTGTTTCCTGAACCTGGGAAGGCTGTTTCTATAAAGTGGGGCAGTTCCAACTTTGCAAGGACAGTCTGGCACTTCTGACACATAGTCTCTAAGTACATTTTCATATGTAAAAGACTTGCCAACCGATGATTCAAACGCCAGTTTTGAGCAGTTTAGAGCAGCACTTGTTGTTTGTCATTTCTTTGATCACAAATGCAGACATGGTTTTAAGTTTATGTGTCGCGATATGCAACACAGTGTGTAAAAAGACAGTATAAGTCATTATAATCAGTAATTATGTCCCCACTGGATGCAACAATGCCTCGTTTGTAATGAGTTTTATTGGTTTTGACTCATGGCGCTGGGACACTGCATCACAGTATGTTGAGGGGCGTAACATTTCCGTCACACTCTTGATGTATTTGGCCAATCACAATGCACTGGATAGCTAGCCAATCAGCATACACCTCACTTTTCTTTTTTTATTATTAGTAGCAAGAAAATGTTACCTGTATATAATAAACATACATATAGAGTGGATTTATACTAATACAGATTTATATAAAAATTTTAAAGCATTTACAGACTTTCTCTATTTTAATTGCCTTTTTGTACCTTAAACCACATTAAATTGGGTTGTTTTGAACTCAGTGTTTTTTAGAGTAGAAACACTGATATCATGCTGAGATAGCCTTGCCTTTTGTCTAGAAAAAATAAACTTACGTAAAAACTTGTGTTGTTTAGTTGTTAGATGTTGACTAACTGGATGATTATTGGAAATGTCAAGACATGTTATTGTAAATCTGAAAACATGATTCTTCCATTGGCATTTCGTGAGTGTTGTGTTGGGTAGGATGTGGTTAACTGAAGTGTGTTGCAAAGAACATGAGAATCACAGCTTGCACAAATTTCAGCTCTGAAACATGGCAATGAAACCTATAACCTTCGTACATTTCTATTTAGTAACTTATAAAGGAAATTATCAATTTGCATTACATGTGCTGAAATTCTTCCAATGGTTGTGATACATATGGAAATATTCAAATTAGTATTAATGAATTAAATTGTTATGATTAATTTCTTAGCGTAGGAAAAACATATGAAAGGCGACATGTCCGAAAAATGACAAAAAAGCATATTTGTGTTAGAAATTAGAAAATGTTCAATTATCTTCGGTTTTGTTTGTAAACAACTGTGTGAAGAAATAGAATTCTGTTGTTATGCTGTTATGTTCCTACATTGTTTTGAGGTGTGTACAACTGTCTGTATTCAGAAATGACTACACTGTGATATTAAATGTAAATGTGTTTAAAACATGTAGAAGTTATACTTAGCCCCTTAAAGGGTTAAGGAACCAACCATCTGAAACACACACACACACACACATACACAGACACAAAACCTGTGCCAGATTAGAGGACCGATAGGAAACCTCTATTTTTCTCTGACTTGTTCACTGGCTTTCTGAAAACATTCCACACAGTCACCGAAACACTGCATGAAGCAAAGGTAGGCTTGAGATTGATTTTTCTACAAAAACAAATATACTTAAAACAACTTAAGCATTTGATGTTATTTATTGGATTACATGAACGTTTCTGACACTCTCTTTTATCTCACAGTTTCTGAAAACATTTCGAAATCGAAAATGGTGGTCACTGCAAATTCAACCATCGAATCCAATTTTTCAAGCTTTGAAAGGAATATAAACAACACCACCTCAAATGACTCTGCATTCAGTGTCAATGCGGACCTGGTTATCCGCTTTGTGTTAATTGTTATTCTTTTTATCACCATGGTGTCTCTTGGATGCACAATGGAAATCTCAAAAATCAAAAGTTATCTCATCAAACCCAAAGGGGTGGCAATTGCAGTTGGGGCTCAATATGGTATAATGCCCCTCACAGCCTTCTGCTTTGCAAAGCTGTTTCAGTTGGGTCCTATGGAGAGCATATCAGTGTTAATTTGTGGGTGCTGTCCGGGTGGAAGCCTCTCCAACATCTTTGCTCTGGCTCTCCAGGGAGACATAAACCTCAGGTAATTCTTTAGCCAGTTAATACTGACCAATAGTAGACTAATAAAGAACAATGCAAGAACATTTCACGATCTATGGATTTCCTTTTTAATAGCCGGGGAAATGGACCCTTTTCACAATACTGTGATGACGCATTTCAGCGTCATCAGCATTGCAAATCCTCCAAAGGATTTTGTATGTTCATAAAGAAAAGTAAATTTATTACACTATAAGCCTACTTTGTATTATATTACCTCTGCATCAAATTAAGTTAACACTGATGCAAGGGTATTTCTAATACAGCATCTATGGGACTGACTATAAATTTGACATTGTTCTCTCTACTGACTGCTGTAATCAGTCTCTCTCTCTTTTCTCTATTTTTGAAAGTCATGAAAACACTATCATGGAGTTGTTGTTGTTTTTTTTGAGCAAATGAGAATATAAAAAAATGTATATATTAGTGGTTGTCTCCCAAGCACTGCTATAGAAGTTTCCCCTACTATGAGGGCTTCTGCTGCTGAGAACCCTGAAATGTGAAAAAGGTCCATTACAAATCACTAAAGATCAGCAAAGTTGAGTTTGATTTGTTAAAACTATAGTCAACAGTATATTTTTTTTTTTGTGGAAAACTCGAAAAACTAAATAATTGCAGTTGATCTCATTATTTCCTCTAGTTAAAACGTATTAAATTGCTTTTTGAGAAAAAATTTGAACAATAGCCCTCAATCTATGCTATATGCATAATCTATGAGTAATATATGTAATGATGTGATATGGTAATAATGGTAACTTTAATAAGAAAAAATCTTAAATTATTAAATTAAAGTTAATCCTAGATCGGTTATGGCAGAATATCTTTGTTCAACCGTGAACAATGAATCAATTCAGTAATTTGAGTACTTGTGTGCATTATGAAGTAATAATTGACTCCACTTTACATTGTGGCCACATCACCACCTCGAGTGTGTGTTATTTTTCTAATATTCAACGGCACAGAGTAAATTATTCCGCTTATACTACAGTTTCAGCCCAGTCCTCAAGACATAGATCAGAAGATATATTTAAAGAGATTCGTCTGTTTTTTGTACTTAAATCGCTATTGTGAGTAGGATTATTTCTTCCGCATCTCATCCAATGCCTTTTTTTGTTAGTTCCAAAACATAATTTTAAAGCTGGTAACGGAGGCTTGAGCCGTTGATAGCATTCTAATGCAGTTATTAATGAAGTTATTAGAAAGAGAGCGAGAGAGACACACAAAGAGAGAGTAAGCTTGTGTGAATTAGGCTAACTTACCTCTTTGTATCTCTAAACAGCTAGTGAGAAATGTCATGTGTGGCCTTTAAGTTGATACACTATATAGGCTAACTGATAAAATCGTCAGGGCAGCACTGACAACAACACCTTTTGTGCAAAATGCGTGAACGTTCTTACAACTTTACTGTGCGAAGAGGTATGAAACTGTAATGCAGTCAGGAGAGCTGTCTTGAACTACGTTCGTCATGCGTTTCCCAGAAAATAATTGCACACCTCAGAACGTTCGTCAGTCATTAACAACTTTAACTGGTCAAGAGTGGCAAATGACCATGGTATAAGCATTGATATGTATACGTAGATTCCTCATAAGCAACTGTTTCCATGGGCCGCTATACGCAAGGTGTCCTCCATATTGGAAGGGTCAACTTGACATCATTCACCATAATTATCAATGAATATTCAAAGATGCCACAATCCTTACATGTATGGTTCCACCCCACTCTTGCATTTTCTCCTGTAAAATCTTATCCCGTTTCTTCGGGAATTTAAATCCTGGTGGTTTTTACATCTATCGGTTGTACAAGATTGTGGCATCTTCGAAAATGTATTGTTTATTATGGTGAATGACATCAATATGACCGTTGCAAGATGGTGGACATGTCTATGTGCCTGGAGCTGTTGAATGAGGCATCTACCTATACATATTTATGGGTAAAGTGGGATGATTCATGGCTAGCTTTACATTTTAATGCACAATGTTTAGACCAAGACCCACCTGATGTGATACATGAGTTAAATATATATTCAAGTTTGTCTAGTGCTTTATCTGCATTTCTCTAACACAGGGCACTAATGAAAATATCTAATTATTTTTATCTATTTTTTCCCCTTAGTATTGTGATGACTGCTTGTTCCACGGCACTGGGATTGTGTATGATGCCACTCCTGCTCTTCCTCTACAGCCAGGGTTTCTCAAACCTGGCACAGTTTGTTCCTTTCACTTACATCATTTTTTCCCTGATTATGATCCTGGTGCCCTGCGGTATTGGGATCTTGATCAACTACCGAGTGCCCCAGTATTCTAAGATCATCACCAAGGTGTGTGTAAATTCATGCATGGAATATATGTTACTGCTTTTATTCAACAGTTCAATAATGACTTTAGCAGAGTAAAGGCGACGACACATTTACGATTACTCTGCAAAGTCATTTCTATGTGATGATTTTGTGTGAGGGCAAACAAGTTCCCCGTGCAAATTCCACTCTTGTTCTAGTTAACAGTAAGCTGCTTGGTTTGACACAAATGAGTTTTGTGTGAGTTGTGTGCTCTCGTTGTGCGGCATACACCGAAACTCCATGGACAATAAACCCGCAATATTTTGCCTGTGAAAACTTGTTCAGACTTGACCATGTACCCAATCATAGTGTAGCGATGTATGAATCACAGCTTACACAGAAGTCACTAACAAGCAGCTTTCTGTTAGTTAACAGAGCAAATCTGCGTGACCAAATCGAACCTGTTGTGAAATCTGCTGAACAGTGGTAAACGTGACCTCTGACTTAGATGTAAATAGACATAATTTCAGGTTCTGTTTGATTCAATTTTCTAAGCAAAGCCAAAACAAAACCATGACTCAGACCAGGGGTGCGCTTCCCAAAAACATTGGTAATGACAGATTGCAATAATAGTTGCTTTTAGGAAATGCTCTCCAGCATAGTGGTGTTTAGTTTTTGAATGAATCAGTGTCTTTGAAAAATCACTTGAGTAAATCATTCAGTTATAGACAATGTAAGCAGTGTAAAGTACAGAACGACTGTAAGTGTGAATGTCTTGAGTAAAAAATTAATCTGTTAATTCTGCCATGTTGTGAATCTAATATTATATCAACACTCTGGAAAGCTGCTCAGCCACGCAAAGCAAACTGTTTAATGTAAAGTATAAATGCTCTGGCTACATGCCAACAATTGTAAGCATGTTCTGCATTTATTTTTCCGCTGTTTTGTAGGTTGGGTTATCGCTCCTGCTGGTCTCATGTGTTGTCATTGGGGTTCTTGCTGGTTTGTCTGATGGAGGAAAGATTTTCACAGTGCTGTCTCCTCAACTTATAGCCACAGCCGCATTGATGCCATTGACTGGATTCATATGTGGATATATCCTGTCCACTCTGTTCAGGATGAATGCACCGTATGTATGTCCGCTGTAGTGTAGTGTATCTGTCTGAGATGCAAATCCATTCAGAAGATAATCAACCAAATTGATTTCTTGTTCAGTCACTGTGCAGTTTTGGTTATCATGTTCACTTGTGTCCTTTGGTCCTCAGTTGCAGACGGACTGTTTCTATGGAGGTGGGTTGCCAGAACATCCAGCTGTGTACCACAATCCTAAAGGTGGCCTTTTCTGCTGATCTCATTGGTCAGCTGTATTTCTTCCCGGTCATCTACATTGTGTTCCAGATAGTCGAGGCCCTTATCTTCATAGTCCTGTTCAGATGCTATAAGAGACTGAGACCATCCCAACAAGGTACATGAACTCTATAAACTGTTATGAAATGCTAAAAATGGACTTGCACTCAAGCCATCCAAGATGTAGAGTTTTACTATCTTTATCAAAACAAATTTGGAGAAATTTGGCAGTACATAATGTGCTCACCTCCTCTGCAGTGAATGAGTTGCTGTCCGAATGAGAGTTCAAACAGCCAATAAAAACATTCACAAATATTCCACAAGTAATCCACATCCATCGATTAATGCCTCAAATATGTATTTTTTTAGAACTCTTTTGGGCTGCTTTCACTTGTAAGTGATGGTAGATCTGTACATATGTTTTTGGAGAAAGGAATATAGATATAGAACTTTTATTGGAAGCGACAATTTGAATTTAAATTTAATTTGTTTATTACAAACACACTTTTTTACTCCATAAGATGTTAATTGATAGCCGAGTGATGGATTATTGCGATGTTTTTTTATCAGCTGTTTAAACTCCCATTCTGACGGTGAACAAGCAATGGAATGCAAAATTTTTCCAAATTTGTTCTTGAGAGGCCTAATAATTAATCAATTTCAGCAAATTTCCATTTTGTAAAATTCTACCTAAAAACCTAAATAAGTATTTATATTTTTAAGCGATTCATATATGTATATATATATATATATATAATTTTTTTTCTCAATTTACATAGAAATTAAAGAGTACAGAGCAGTGGAAAGAGCAGCTGAAGAAACTAATGGTCCCTCTAACAGTGATATCTGAGGACCCCATAGTGCTTAGAAAGCTCAAAATGGACTCAAGGAGTATGGGACCAAAGTACCATGGATCCTGTGACCATAGGGAATGATTAATAACACAGGAACAACTATATATTTTGTTGTTCCTCCTTGACAAAAAATAACATATGCATAATGCTGAATAGTCAGTACAGAGTATAAAAACCTTTAACTGTACTGTACAAATGTATTGTTTGAATAAAGGAATTAACTTAGTTTTTTTTTTTTTTACATTTTTTAAAATGTATTCTGTTAAATAAGTTTTTTTTATGGCTTAGAAACACATTGATTAGTTTTATATAATCAAGAAAATTAGATTAAAAAATATGGCACCTGGGGTTGGTTGCATAAAAGACTGATCTTAAAAAGTTAGTAATCTGATAACACTGGTCATGACTTTTTAAAGTAATTTACAAAAAGGTAGATCGGCCCAGTTTAAATAAGAAAAATAAAATATAATAATTTCCATAGTAGAAAAAAAAAGTCAATAGGAACCACCAACTGTTTGATTTCCAGCAATCTTCAAAATATCTTCTTTTATGTTCAACATAAGAAAGCAACTCATACAGGTTTGGAACAACATGAGAGTGAGTGAATGATGACAGAATTTTAATGTTTGCGTGAACTATTCCTTTAAGAGACACAGTCATAACATTAGTGGCTATTTTAACTTTATGCAACCGACTCCAGTTTTAAGGCTACTGAAAAGGCAGTCACTTTTATGCTGTTGTGCAACCACATACAATTAGACACTGCATAAAGAAACCATTACGGTCTTATTTGAACACTGAGTAATGCATTGTAATGCATTTTTGTTTTAGGCTAGTTTTGCAATATTGTCATTACGGTTTCAGATTATACGATTTTTATTTTGGAAAATGGCCGACCTCATTTCTAACAGCTGTTCATTTATTTATTCATTTTTAACAGTGTAATGGTACAGAAAGGTAGCATTTGCATCAAAACGTATCCAGTCAAAACCTGACATGTCTGATTTTTACATACTCAAAATACCGGAATACTAAAAAGGATGATCAGAAATGCGCAATATTAAAATCTTATCCTGTTTTTGTTAAATAAAAGAAAATATCCATTGCAAAAAAAAAGCATAGTTTACTCATACAAATGCAACATTGAAACATGTCTCCAGAACGAGAAATTAAACGCATACATATGAATAGGTTTGTATATTATGTAGGGTTCACAAATGTGACAAAGATCTAATTTGTTTTCATGCAGTGTGGAGGGAACTCTGATATTTATTGGATTATAATTCAAGCATCCACATTACAAACAATTCACACATACATTCATGAAGTAACAAAAAAAAAAAAATGTTTTGTAAAATGACTACAAAGTATTAGAAACTTAATTTTACTTTATTTGTTGGATATGAAATGGCTGTTCTGGCCTCACTTTGTTTGTGCACATTTGTGGCAGTTCTTGCATTTGAAATTCATGTTATCATCAGCCTTTCATGAAGCAATAAACACTCATTTGTTGTCTGCCATTATTCATTCTATGTATTATTCAATAAGCCCTAGTAAAATCTTTTTAACACAAAACAAAGAGTCAAACTTTCTGAAAACAAATCACATTTACTGGCTTGTCCATGAATATATTTAAACAATTAAAGACTGCCTCAACATCAAACTTCACTCTTTACGTGTTGATAAAAATAACCACAAAATACCCATTTGAGATATGAACTTCAACAAAACACCCAAAATAGTAGTATATTCCTGATTTAGATCACTCTCCTGTCAAATACCTTCAAACTAGCAACAGAGAGGCTGTGCTGTGAAACTCATGGCATGGAGAGAGGCTGTTCCTCCACTTTCGGAACCGAAACTGGTCAAAGATGGGACAATATTGCTAACTTCAGCCTCTTGCAGTGCTTGACTACAGACGCATCCCTCAGCAAACAGAGCATCGTCGGCTAATGACGACTGTCAGCAGACGGGGAACGGGACGGTGGGGGGCGCTGCGCTGGAGCCGGTGGTGACGCTGATTCAGCACGAGGTGCTTCTTTGGGCTTCACAGGAGAAGCACTGGTCGAACGGGACCGACTTCTGGAGCGGTTATGTGATTTGGGGCTGTGGGAACGGGAACGGGAACGAGAACGGGAACGGGAACGGCTACGGCTACGAGAACGTGATGTGGAGCGCCCTCTGGAACGAGAACGGGATGAGCTATTTGAACGAGACCGAGTTCTGGATCTACAGGACAAGAGAAAAATCAATCAATAAATCAATCAAATCAATCATCTGTCTGTTAATATTAACAATCAAAACTTAAGGGTTGAAAGTAGTTTTTTATGCTCAAAAAATATAGTAAAACTGTAATATTATGAAATAGTCATCACAATTTAAACTATTAAACAATTACAATATTTCTATTTTAAGATTTAATATGTGATGGTCTTCAGAGTCACATGATCCTTCAGATATCATTCAAATATGCCAATTTGTTGCCCAAGAAGCATTTCTTATTATTATCTTTAAATTTCTTATTAACTTTTTTTCCAGGTTTTTTTGGTGATTAGAAAGTCCATAAGAAAATTATTTATATGTAGAATTTCTATGTTTTAACTGTGACTTATAAAGATGAAAAAAAAAAAAAAAAAAAGTATATATATATATATATATATATATATTTATTAGGGCTGGTAAGAGATTTTTAATCTAATTAATTACATGATGTGATGATTAATTAATCATATTAAATCGCTCATCAAATTAGTATTAGTAATAAATAGTAATAAGTCATTTTTGTGTAAAGCATCAAACAGATTACAAAAAAGTAGGTTCATCGAGAAATAGTTTTGTTTGATCAAGTTAAATATAGCCTACTCTTTTAGATCATGTGAGTAAATGATGACAGAATTGTCATTTTTGTTTGGGTGAACTATAACTTAACTTATTTTCTTAAATTTTATTATTATTACCAGGAAAATATTAAATTATTTTGTTAATGAAATTATACTCTAAAAAATAAACTAAAACTGCCAGTAGGTGGTGGTAAATGTCTTAATGATTAAGTCATCGAGTCATTTATTCATTCGTTTGATTCGGTCAAATGGCTGATTCATTCAGGAGTGCAGTAAATGGTTCATTATGAATAGTTCATTAAATTACTAGGCTTGTTCAACTTCATGTTGTTCATCACCATCAGACCCATCGGTGTGTGACATCAACGTACCGCAAGAGCTTAGAGAGCAGACGACTCCTTGTGCTTTTGAATCGCTCTCGCGTTACTTTGATGCCAAACGGTCTGTGCAGCGCCACGTCAAAGTCAACACGACTATGGCCAATGGTTCAAAAGCCAAATGATTCACCAAATTCATTCAAAATGTGGATTAAAAAAATTAAATGGCAGTTCTGCTTTGTCTTTATCTTCTGGTGGGCAAAATTGAGCAAAACAGACAACACTGTGTCTAAAATATAACCATATTAACTTCTTCATGACCTGTTGTATAAGATGAGAATCATACTTGCACTCGTTTGATATTGCACTTAGCCTACAGTTCGTGTGATATCATCACCACATAGTGTGTGTTATAAGTTAAATGATCAGCCTTTAAGAGAAGGACTACGTGAGAGGCACTATGGATGAGAAATTAACTCTGCCGCCTTGATTTTATTCTGTCTTTATTTGTAATGCCAAGAAAAGAGTTAATCTCTCGTGTATGAGAAGAGCATGTTGTCGTGTACCAGCCATTAAATGTGTGGGACACCAACTCCTCATTTTCAATCTCTTTCATTTCATGGATTTAACAAGTGATCAGTCAAATCGTTACAACTTCTTCACTGACTACAGGCTCTAATACTCTTTTACGTGCGCACATGTGTGTGTGTGTGTGTGAAATGCGGTGCTGAAGTGAAATAGCTGGGCAGTTTGATAGCCAAATTCTAATAGGCTGCCCTAATAAAAATAATAGTTATTATTATAATTTAATACATTAATAGGAGAATGAGCCTAATATCGTCTTGACTAGCGACAGAGAAATCTGCTATCCTCGATATCTCGGACTATCATCGATACACTATACTATCGGCACAACCCTACTGTATATTTCACATTTGTCATTAACAACACATAATCAAATTAAAAACTTTAAACCTTAACAGACAGCCAAAACCAAGAATAACTCACTTTTTCCTGGTTGCCTCAACAAGCTTGATTTTCCTTCCATTGATCTCCTTCCCAGACAACTTCTCAAGGGCATTTTTTAGATCACTATGAGAAGCAAACTCAACCACACTGTAGAAAGATAAAAGCATTACACAAAACAGCAGTACAGTATCAACTGAGATTCAAGCTAAAATAATTCTGCAGGGAGAGTGACGGGAAAGAAAAGAGCCAGCTCACCCCTCATTAAGCTTTGGCCGATGGGCATCTGCAAAAGTAACCTCTCCAGCCTGTCTCATGAAATCCTTCAAATCCTACACACAGTACACCAGCATTTAGAGTTAGCTAAGTATACGTTTCATGCAGTATCACAGTAACTGAACTATCACAGTTGGGGTCCGAGAATCTCTCAGCTCATGCTCAAGCCTGGACCATGTTCAATATGCTTCAATACAAACGATCAAATTAGGCTGAAGAACATTTCAGCGCACGGATACCAACAAAAGGTACAGGGTCTGTGTAGGGTAACATTTTGAATTAGTAATCAGACAGAAAAGAACTGCAAAAAGCACCTGACACCTTTGAAATCACAACGTGTGTTGTGGAGGAGTGAATCAGCCCCATTTCATGGTCTTAGAAATCTCTATTCAAAGCTTTGTGAGGCCATCCCTGGCTTCTAAACACGGTCTAAACACAAAGACTTCTGTCTTGTCAGACCAAATTAACAAGCACTGAAACAAAAGAAGAGTGGCGTATAATCAAGGGTATTTTGGCTTGCAATGCTGTAACATTCCCAGACCCCCGAAATACAAGACTAGCAGAGGAAATATCTGGAGCAGCTCGTTAAAAAAGGGCCCCACATTTGATAAAATGTCAAAAACATTTACATTGCAGATGCATTCTTACCAAAACAAAAGTGTATAGAGTGTGGTAGAGCACATGGCTTTACTCCATCGATCGTACCCTACTTGTGCCATCCCCTTGAGCGTAAACAGCGAGGAAGAGATTATAGACTAATACCTGGGACCAGGGTGGGTGAGTATACCGATCGAAGCCTCTCAAATTACCGAACCCCTCGATTGACTGTGTATACCAGAGATTGGCTCTGTTTCTCTGTTTCTCTCGCTCTCTTTCTGCCCCTCTCTCTCACTCTCTGTCTCTCTCTTTCAGCTCGGCACCGTCACAAACTGTGCTTTGTAGCGGCGGCCGCTGCGTCTAGAGCGAGAAGGCATCACTCACAGACAGCTCTCATGCGATCGACGGAGGTCAACTAGGCGTGGGACACAATGGGAGTGGCTTAAGCAGAGAGAGGGGCCCTGTAGGGGTTAACTCCACCATTAGCGAGCTCTTCCATACGACACAACAGTCAGGCTGGCAAATAGAGGGGTGAACAATTGGTTAAAACAGAGGCAAAGTGACTTAACCTTACCATTTCCTCTTCTCTAGCACTAAAGAAGTATTTATCATATGACCTTCAATTTGAAATTAATCTCAGAATGACACTTTTTGTCACTGATTTACATTTAATTGGGTAATTAAAAACTACTAAATCAACATAACTATCTACATAACTCATCATAACTCTCATATTCTATTCATTTATGAAGGAAACCCTTATTTTTTTGTCAGTTGCAATGACTGGGAATATAACTGCCTCACCAAAACTTGAGAAAGTTGAAGAAATTGTTGAAGACTCACCTGCCAGCTGACTCTCGATGACAGATTCTCCACAATGAGGCGATTCTCTGTGCGCATTGGTGGAGGATTCCTGACAGATGAAACACAAGTTATTGGCTTGATTTCTAATGTAGAAATAAGACTAAACTGAACAACCCTATCTGGGTAAACATGCCACACCTTTTGGATTTATATACACTGTTGTTTAATAGTTTTGGGGTCAACGAGATTTTTTTTTTAAAGATTTTAAAAAGTTTCTTACTAAGACTGGATTTATATTATTAAAAATACAGTAAAACCAGTAATATTGTGTAATATTATTAAATTCAATTTGAATATATTTTTAAACAATTTATTCCTGTTATGGCAAAGCAAAATTTTCAGCCATTACTTCAGTGAGGAAAAGACACTTCAAAACAACAGCATTTATTTGAAATTTTACGATTTCTTTGGTAAGAATGTAAAAGTCCTTACTGGCAATTTTGATCAATTGAATGCATTCTTGCTGAACAAAACGTAATTTCTCACAAAAATAAAAAATATTTCTGAACCACAACTTGAAAATTCAACCAGAATTGACCCCTACCTCCGGCTATCCTGGGAGCCACGACTATACCGACCAGGAAAACGACCTCCACCTCCACCTCCACCACCAGCACCACCACGGCCTCGGCCTCCACGCAGACGGACACGGGCATGTTCAATGGTCACCCTAAAATCAAAACATCCCTTAGACACAAGTCTCAATCTTCCTTTTCCTCTCTCTAATCATTCTTAGACAGACTTTCCTTATCCCTGTTGCTTTTAGCCTGCTCACTGAGGAAATGAAGGCTGTTTTGAAACAATATATACTGAGGAAAGTAAGATAGAAAAAAAATCACTATTCATACCTCTCATTGCAGAGCTCTTTACCATCAAGCTCATAAACAGCATCTTCTGCATCTCTCGGATCATCAAATTCCTGTAAAGAAAGAACCTCGAGATTTACATCTGAATATTATATACTGCAGAGGTAATCCCTAATTTATTTTTCAATTAATATTACTTATTTAATATATATATTTACAAGTTTGCAATTTTATAATATTATTATATACACTACGGTTCCAAAGTTTGGGGTCAGTAAAATGGTTCTTTTTAACTTTTAAACTTTCTATTCATCAATAAATCCTGAAAAAAACAACAACAAAAGAATCACGGTTTCTACAAAAATGGATAAGTCAGAAATGTTTCTTAAAGCGATTGTTCGCCCAAAAGTGAAAATACTGTCATTTATTACTCATTCTCATGTCGTTCCAACTCCTTAAGACCGTCGTTCATCTTCGGAACACTAATTAAGATATTTTTGATTAAAATGGAGAGCTTTCTGACCCTGCATAGACAGCAATGCAACTGAAACGCTCCCAGGCCCAGAAAGGTAATAAGGACATAGTTAAAATATTCTGTGACATCACAGGTTCAACCATAACATTGAGAAGCTACGAGAATAGTTTTTGAGCGTAAAGAAAAACGCCCTTGTGAATGGCGGCGGAGACTCATCTGGAAGAGAATTTTTTGAATAAAGTAGTTTTGTGCACAAAAAAAATGGTAGCTTCTCAATGTTACAGTTGAACCACTGATGTCACAAAATATTTTAACAATGTCCTTATTACCTTTCTGGGCCTGGGAGCGTTTCAGTTGCACTGCTGCCTATGCAGGGTCAGAAAGCTCTCGGATTTCATCCAAAATATCTTAATTGGTGTCCCGAAGATTAACGAAAGTCTTTAAGCGAAGGCATTTGGACGACATGAGGGTGAGTAATTAATGACATTTTTTGGGGGGTGAAATATCCCTTTAAGCCCCAAATCTTTACATTATAATGAATTCTGAAGAATCACGTGACACTGAACACTGGGGTAATGATGGCTGCTGAAATTAGTTTGAAGCATATGAAAACAGAAAGTTAAAATAGTAAAAATATCATATTACGTTTTTTAACTGTGTGCAAAAAAGGCAACCTTCTAGTTATTCTAAGAGACTTCCTCCAAACGGTGGTTTATTAAAAAATATATAGTAATAATATATAATTGAATTGTGTGTGTGTGTGTGTGTACACAACACACTTTATAGAAATATATAAATGAGAGCCGTCTATCACCATAGGTGAATACTGTCAAATAACACTAATTTGGTAACGTTAGCTCACTGGGCTTTGAAACGCAGCCCTTGTTTTATTAATAGTCAATTGAACATGCATATAACATGTTTTTACAATACTGTTCAACTGTAAAAAGGCAAAACGTACTACAAATCCGAAGCCTCTTTTCAGGTCGATGTCCCTGATTCTTCCGTAACCCTTGAAGAACCGCTCGACGTCCTTCTCCCGAGCAGAGGGGTTTAATCGACCGATGAAAATACGACAACCGCTCATTCTCTTCAAAACATGAGCAAACATGTTAAAACAACCATCATATGATTATACTGTCTTTCTGCAATTGTCAAACACATACAAATCTCTGCAACAATGGCTCGAGGCCACGACCCACATCCAGAGTGAAATCATTAAGTGCTGCATCGCTCCACAAAATACAATCGTTTAAACGACACATCCATTATAAGATGAAGTCAGGCAGTTATGAAGATGTCTTAAGTACATACTGTCTTATGTACGAACCTCAACCTGGTGTTTTTCCTTTGGATGTGTCGTGCCCGTTGAAACAGTCCCCTCACACAAAATGGAGTCAGAGCAGCGAGGCTCGACGTCAGCGCTGATCTGAGATCAGTTCAGGACACCACAATCGCTGCGCTACTCGCAGATAAGATATGAATGCTACATCGATTACTCAATAATTTGAACCATTTTAGCTATCTACATATTAAGAAAATGGTGGAAAAGACACAATTTGTAGTGTATGTGGTAACTTAAATCAGATTTTCCACATTTATTCCGACCATAAAATACTTTGTTTGGATAAAACGGCGCGTATGTAATGTTTCTGCACCGAATTGTCCTGAATCAATTGAACCGGTTCACAAATTGAGTCTGAACTAGAATCTCTCAGAGACCGTCTTTTTTGGTCCGACTCACCGAAAAACAGTACTGGACTGTTCATGATAGTTTACTGCTATTTATCTTTTAAATAAGATGCATTACGGCTGCAATATACAGTAATCATGTAATGAGGTAAATAGCTGCATCGTTCTTTAAAATCGGTTCTTTGAAAGAACTGTTCAAAAGAACCGAAACGCGGAAATGAGCCGGACTTCCTTTACTACTGTCCCCTAGAAGTACAGGGCTCGAACACTAGATGGCGTTAACGCACAACATTAATTACTAACTAATGTTATCTGCACTTTACCCTTATTACAATGGAATCCATCATATCATATGACATTATGGCTATTATATAACTATAAAATAAATTACAGTGAACCACAACATGACAAGCATCAAACACATTAAAGTAAACACACCACTTGAGCACTTCAAATGAAAGCTTTAATTAGAAATAGTTATATACACACTGTAGAATTAAATTAAACTTTATACAAATATTAAAATACTATCTTCATACCCACATCAATGTACAGAGGAAAACCAAAAGAAGTGTAATGGGAGCTGGATGGATGAATCAACTTAAATTACACTTGCAGAAAAACACCGTACAACAGTGTTTCACACACATCCTAGATATCCTTTTTGTATTTGCGTCCTTTCTTTTTTAAACTTTAAAACATCTTTTGAATTAAACAAACAAAAACATTCTCAAAAGTTCATGTTTCATGTTCACTGAAAGAAAAAAAAACACTTCTGAGGACGTACGGATGTATAATCTTATGTCACATCCTCCAGAGTAAAACCCAATGTCTGAAAATCTACAAGACAATGCATTGAAAAGAAAAAGTAAGGCCATAAGGAAACTGAAGACAAAGCCAGTGAGATGGAAGAAACACATGATTACAAAGTGAGAAATGTATGAAATGTACAAATTAAGGCAGCAGTAATATTTCGCCTTCAGTTTGCATGAAGAAATAAAAAAGTCAGGAACACAAAACTGAGGATGTGCTGACCTCTCTTTCCAAAATCAGACGCAAAAATATACATAGGCCTATTTGATGCATGTTGACTAACAGAATTAAGAGTCAACCACGTTGGATATACACAAGGTGGCAATGGGCAAGGATGTGAAATGCAAACTCAAACAAAAGATTCATTGGTTTCTTAAATGCCCATTTGCCAAAAGAACATGATGAGTGTAGAGCAAGGCCATTTTCTAGAGCTATTATACAGTGCATTAATACAACGCACAACCTAGTTGAGATCTTACAGGTTATTTGATTCATTCTCCTTACAAATACCATTTTAATGGCACATGGCTGAAATGATTTATTAAGAAAAACAAAATAAAAGGATCTCCTATCATCGATAGTCATCTTCAAAATGTTAGCCATGCCTTTGCAAAACATTCAAATGCAATTTATGCTGTTGAGTTTCATTAACTAAAAGTGAATTAAACTTGCTCAACTCCAAATATTATTACCGGTAGTCAGAGTCAAAGTTGATAAGGTATAGATAGCCCAGTAATGAAATTAGTCCACACTCAAAAAAAAAAGTCCTTTTGGAAAAAGTACATACAGGTGAGAAAACTTGTTTACTTGTGCGTGTAACACAAACATGAGAGAGATACACTCGCATTTAAAGGAAGAAATAAAGTGGAATCATTTCTCTGAATGAGAACAGTAATCTCACAGATGCTAACACAAAGTATATCTCCCTCACTTTGGACAAACAGACATGTAGACAAGGAACATCCATTCTACTTAAATAACATCTCAGTTAGAAAATGGAGGTATTGAAAATGTTCTCTATTTTGGGGAAAAGAAGCCTAGATGATACCTCAGCCCTCTTTGAATCAGCCACATGTCACACAGGCATCACACACCCACACACACACACACACGCAGAGCACTGCACAGCACAGGTACTTCTTGAAAAATAAAAAGGCAAGCATGTATTTGAATTCAGTACAATGTAAATTGGTTCAACCCTGACGAGTGTGGAGATGGTGTTATGCGTCATGCTTTGACTGTGCCGCGCTCCTGTGTGTATGCGCATAGAACGAAACCGAAAAAAGAAATTACACAGAACATGCAGCATCAAAGGGAAAAGGGCCTGGCTTAGCAAATCCTTGCTGAACTCTCCCCTTCACAAGAGGTCACAGTCATAGACGGAGCAGAGGTCCACAACGTGATCTGAATGTATTCCTTTGTAAATAGTGAATCCTTGCCCTGTCGAGGTAAGCCAGTTAATGCATCTGATTATTAACGCACCTGCAACAAAAGGTGCGACGTGTTAAACTCGATCATTTGCACATCCCTTTAAGGGGACATTCAGTCAAAGGTTCTTCCTGTGATGTGAGCTGCTGGACTCCTAGGGGGCCTTGCAGCTTGTAGACCCCAGGAGTGGGTGATTTGTTGGCAGAGGGACAGCTGAAAGACTTTTTTACTGCTGCGTTCTGTCGGGTGGCTTGGGTAAGCGTTCGGGGAGAATCTTTAGGGGTTACAGTCTTGGCCAGCGATGACAGAGAGAGGGGTGAATGCAGACAAACTCAGGCCTCCTTTAGCAATGGAATATCTGGACAAAAGAGATGAAGAAAGTATTATGCTATGAATATATATATATTTTAATAAATTATAATATGCATTTGCCACAAGTTTGAAAATGACTTTATTTATCATAGACACTTAATGTTACATGTCATTAAACCACACATCACTTCCAGATTTGCAAGTGACTCACCATCACCATAATCTTCGGCAGAGGTGACTGAAAGCAAGCTGTGCTGATCGCTGCTCTCGCTGCTCTGCCTGTGGTGGAGAGGTGCAGCGGCACCAGGCTGCTCAGCAGCCCAGGAGGGAGAGGATGAGGAGGACGGAGAGGAGGCAGAGGGCACCTGGTGGACCAATACAGTCTCTGCGTGACACGAAGACACAGCAGTCGAGGTGGAGGGAAAACTGTAACTCGCATGAGCCTGTTCCAGAGGTTCAGCCTGAGGGCCCTCCGACAGCACGATCTGAACCCGGGACTCAGGAGGGGGCACAGAACTGCCGCCTGCGCCATACACTGCCTCTTCGTAGGAGGGCAGTGACACCTGAACGCCATCAATAATGAAGGTAGGCTGTTCTGACACAACCTGCTCCCGGCTGCTTTGAAAGAGAGAAGGAGAGATATGGAAATCAAAAATAAGGCTTAAACGGTATCAAATCCTGACCGGCCTGATCTGCGGCTTACATCACAGTGAGCTGATTATGCAACAGCAAATTATTGGAAAAAGGTTTCATGGTTTCCCAAAAAAAATATTAACTACCTCAACCAACAAGAAATGTTTCGTGAGCAGCAAATCACAAAACTTTACATAGACTAAAGAATTACTTTCAAAAACAAATAAATTGCTGCTGTTCCTTTAAGAGCTATGTAAACTCCCACTTTATGAGAATAAAACAAGCGTCTGTGAAGAAGCTATGCTTAGTGAGAATGAGACAGAGCCTCACCGGCTGTGGTGGAAGGACTTGAGTTTGGGCTGAAGCAAAACAAACAGCACCACCAACAGCAGGATGAAGGCCACAGAGCTGGCAGTGGAGGCCACGATAGGCAGAGCTGGCATGGGCAGCTGGGATTGCTGCTCCTCCCCTGGAAGAGAAATAACTTCAGATGAAACCCAACAATCAGATTTAAATGATAAAGAGTACTCATGTTTTGTGAAGAAAAGCTACACAAATCACCATCAATTTTCAAATCTCCCTAAACTTTTAACTCGCATCCACTGGGTATCCAAAACACTGAAATATGATTGTCTAACAGCTGCTTTCTGGGAAACTTCTGATGTTTGTCAAGAAGAAGGAAAACTGTCCATATGTGACAAGACGGCAGAATATCCAAATGACCCGAGCTTGTGGATCAAGAAGTACCTTGCACAGGGTGACAACTGATCTGCATGGGCGACTTCCACTCTCCGTTGTCACAGGTTCGGAACTGGTACCCTCCTTTCAGAATGTAACCCTCATCACAGAAGTACTCAATCACAGTACCCTGGGTCAGTCTGTGGCACGGTGGGGGGTGGCAGTTATATCCTCCGTTCTCGGGCTCACTCGGTGGTTGACAAACTGTTGGGGAAAAAGTTAAAAGTCAGTCTCATGATGTAGCATGACATCCAACCTTCTTAGAACCAAATACAACTCATGAGAAAACAGGAAGTGTGGACGATGAGAGGGTTAATTTGAGCGTACCATCATTTTTGATGCAGCGAGGTGGGTCAGAGGACCAGTGTCCTGAGACGGTACATGTTATGATGTTGTCGCCATCCAGCATGTATCCTGGATCACAGCTGTACTGTAGCTGCGTGCTGACGGGGAAGGAGCCGCGGTTTGTTTCCGTCAGGTTCCCACGGCCATGAGGCACAACTGAGGGTCTGGGACAACCTACAGGTGCAGAAAGAGTAGATGTTAGCATAAAAACAAGTTAATTAGTTTAAATTTCCTGTTACTGTTATAGTGTCCTTAAAAACAACTCTGAAAACTAGTTATTTAATGATGATGAAAGCAGCGTACTGAAACATAATCAAAGTTATTTAATGTAAATCTTGGATTTCAATCGAAATGTACATGGATGACAAGTGTGGTCAGATTAGCTAAATGTCAGGAAAAAAAGTGAATTGCCTATCGTTAATAATAACTGACATAGAAATGTATAAAGCACTTCATACAGAAGTCATTTTTAAACCAATCAGCTCTCTGTTAGTCATCACAGCAAATTTGTGCGTCCAATTTAACCTGTTAACCAGACCCCCCATTATGGGACTCACAGCTGAAAGTGCCCTACCCAACATAAAATTGCAACAGTTGCAACATTACTTCAGTGTTTTAGTCACATAATTTTGGTGTCTTTGGAAAGAAGACCCTTTGGGCTTTACTTTTTATCAACCAGAGTTGATAATGCTCAAAAATATTAAAAGCTAAAGGCATTGAAGTGCCTTGAAAAAAATTGTACCACACTGATTTTTTTTCATTTGATATAAAAATACATGAAACCAGTCCTGGAGCAATCTAGAAAAGTAATGGTTTGAAAGTGACATGTCTCACGAGTTTCTATTTCAAATCTAAAGAAGGTATCATGAAAAATGTGTTTATGACTCGCTATTACGACGAATCTGGTATGTACTGCGTTTTGATTCTTGATGTTTTGATGTGTACTGCTTACACAAATTTAGCAAATACAGTCTTTATAAGCTTTCCATTGAAAAACAGCGATCCGTTGTCGATGCTCGAAGCTTAGATCTTTATAATGATATATAGTTTTTCAAGATTAATTTTGTCCCATTTCATTTAACATATTCATAAACACTGACACGTACAAACAAAGAGAGTTCTGGACGTGGGCGTACTGAACATGAGCGAAATCAGCATGGGGAACTTTTTCGCCCTCACACAAAACTCCTGATCACATGCCCTTTGAACTTTCAACGAGCAACAGTAATTGTGACATCGCACATTGAGGCTGGTTCAAAATGTTTGGAAGTAAAAAATAAAAACTACCCTGTACTTTCCTGGTTGATCATATCTCTCACCTTTGATTACTTGGGAACTACCATTAGATAAACTCAAACAATAGTTTCAGTGTGAAAGTGCCCTAACTCTAAAATTCATTGTGTGTCAAAGAGAAAAAGGGGACACAAGCAGATCTTATTCTCATATTGCTGTCTGGTATTAAATTCCTCCTCAATTTAACAAAAACGTCACGCGGATCACACACATAATGTCCAGCCTTGAGATGGATAACAGAATACTACATTTCTGTCCCTGGGGTTTTATGGCATAAAGCCAGTGGTGTCTCTTTCCCCTCTCAGATTCTTCTTTTTTCTCATGTGGGGGAGCAAAAGAAAACCCTTTCCTGAGTTTCATTCACACAACACGTCACTTGAAACACATAAACATGTCTATCACCTCATTACAATTATCCAGCAGAAAGAAAAACGACCCCCTCGATCACTGGGTTCTCTAATCTGAGTTTCTAATATGCTCTTAAACTGCCATCAGCAGATTATGGACTTCTGTTTTGACACCAGACAAACAGTCAGGATATGAACCACAGATGCAGAGCTTCACAATCCATTATATCAAACGTGCAACATCTGAGCAGCTGATATATTTGGTTGGAGTCTATGATTGGTATTTCAATGCACTTTTTAAAATGGAATGTTCTGATTCTCATGAAGTCATGAGGTGACAACAATAAAGATGACTCATTGACATTGTTTTGCCTTAGGTCTAAATGAAACTGGAGCATGTTTTTCTTCCTTGTCATTTTAAGGTTAGCTCGTGCGTCACTAAAAGGTAGGATCCATTAGAAAAATGAAAGAATCGCAGACTTGCGGAAGAACATTTGGGAATAACAGCTGCCTAGACCTGCTATGACAAGTTAGACTGGGCTTTCACATAATCTAAAACTGATTGCACACTTGACAATAGATACCTATATTAGGAGTACCACATGGGATGGGTTATGTGTCAGAAAACATAACGTCCAAGAATATGTTTAGACTGAAATTCCAATTAACCTGTTAGGCTGGCAGAGGTTTCATTAGAAACTAGGTTAATTTTGTCAACCTCAAACAGCAGATTAAATTTACCACAAACAATTACCTAATGCGCCCTAAACTGGTTCCTTGACCTTGACCAACATTTGGAAAGAGATCGCAACAATGAAACAATGTCAAACACATGGTCCTGAACAGCCTTTGCCCTCCAATTATCCACAATGCAGCACCCCAAAAAAGGGGATTTTCAGCAGAATGAAGTTCTAATTATCCTTCATTATAAATGGCTGTGGTCTAAAGCGGATCACATTACTGACCACTGAAGTGTGCAGCAGCTCAGTGAGACAAAATGCCAGCGGCCCAGCCGTGGATTGGACATTGCTGTCTCAAAAAATCATTCTTTGTAAATATGTTTTTGTTTGAGGTCTCCTTAATACATGGGGTGAAGCTTTTTTCCATCTCTATTGTCTTTTCCTTATCTCTCCTAATTCAAATCCCTGAGATCGTAAGCAAGCTGTCAGAAAACGGCAGGAGGGTGGATTTGTTCCTCTCTCCCATTTATGGAATTTGTAGAAATGGAGGAGGGTACATGTAAGCACATCTCTCGTGGATGTGAATCTAAATTAGGAACGGGCAGAATGACCAAAACCTTACAAGATGATGAATTTTATAAATAACAATAACCGTATATCATGACTTCTTTTTACTGGAAACACCAAAATATTTCACGATTACATAACCATGTGGAAATGCCTATTTCTGATCCTCAAGTGACTTAAAATAAGTCTGGCGTCAGTACATCATTTCAATTCATGAAATGCTTTTTCAGTTCTTACGTTACGTGAAATAAGAACAAAAACCATCACCGTGAAAAACTTAAACGAAGCTAAAAAACAATTCCTTGATACCAAACTAAAACTAAAATTTACAACCTTGCCTACATTTAGTTCAGAAATGTTAATTTTTTTAATTGATGTTGTTGACGAAACAAGCACACCACAGCTGCTGAGATATCAGACCCACTCGTGACATAACATATCTTGAATGGCTCTCAAAGGGCTAATAACAATATATGGTTTCCTTCTTGTAAAAAAACCCTACACGAGAGACAGAAGACCGTGAGATACCAGTGTCTCATGTTTCTGTGTACAAAACATGATTTGGATAACATAAGTCCTGCTTCTGGCGGGAGGAAGGGTTGAGTCGAAATGTGAGTATGAGTGTATGAATGAGCATTTACTGGGTCCGCATATATTCTGAAGTGGACTCAATGGGTTAAAGGGAAACACAGCAGGGGTGTCGCATATCTGCGATGGGAAAAGCTGACTGCTAGAGATAAAGCACACCCACAGCCTCTCACGGCCGAGCGGGAAGAGGTGTTAGGAAAGTGAGTTCCAGCGAAAGGGGTGTCATTCCTTCAGGGATGGAGGAGAGGAATGAGTTTTCACATGCATATGGCTCATAACACAAAATCCAAAAAACACAGCAGAAGCAGACAGACTTGGCTGCTAGAGCAAAACGAGCCCTGACAAGACACCCAGGAGACTCTCCCTGGATAAAAGACTGATCCATCAGAAACGAAACCATTACGGACTCGTTGATTGATTTAATACACAAACATCATTTCTCAGGACCACCCTTTCAAAACTGTTAAACACTTCCTTTTTGCATTTTTTTTAAATCACAGAGACACAGTAGCATAGACTGGAAATCATGAGAAGAAAGCAGCCAGCAAATCAGTACAAATTTATAACAATAATGACAATTTATAATTAGAGATCCAGTGAATTATAGTAAATATTTTTTAAAAGTCTATCATTTTAATGTGACGCAATAAATGGCTGATATTAATATGTGGTATTGTTGTTTCTAAATAAATTCAACAAACAACCATACAAAGTGAATTTAGGCATCACAGTGTACTAAAGATAACATTGAAACGGTGTTATTAAACTAATATTTTTAAAGATTAACTTCAGAAAGCATTAAAAAACAGCAAAATAAATCTAAATGTAAAAAAAAGGAAATTAACATGAACAATTCAATATCCACAAAAAAAAAAAAAAAAAAAAAAATTACAAATACATTTAAAATGTCTAACATCAACCCATAACCAATACAGTACTGATATATCTAGCTAAAATAATCGATAATATTGATCACTGGCCATAAGTAAATAAATTATTGTTATAATGAAGTAATTAAACAGCAGCCGTCAATATCAGCCATAACGTCTAAATCAATTCATCCCAAATATATACATGTATACCTATCATACCCTGAGAGCCGTCACAAATGGACAGCAGTGGGGCTTTAAATGAGGCCTGTCTTCTGCAAGACAAAACTAAACCATTAACCGAAGCTCCACATGTTCTTTATTACGCCCTTTTACAGCCCGAGATCGGCAGATGACTAATTTAAGCAGCCTGTCGTCCTGAACCAAATCGACTGGGAGGGAAAACCGAGAGACACAATCTGACAGAAGACACAGAGGAAGACTCTATTGTTCCTCTCGCCTTTCTCACAGTGAAAAGTGGCAGATGGGTGTTTTGCACCCTTCTCATTCTTTTCGGACAGTTGTGAGGCACAAGTAACTCCTCTTCTGTGTACTAAGAGGGAAACAAGGAAGCGATAGAGAGCAACTGTGTCTGCTATCAGCGGATGGCTCTAGACACAGTGCTCTTGTGTTGGGGATCTGCTGTGTCTTGGCTCTCCCACTCCAGGAATGCACTCGGCCCACAGCTAATGACAGACTGGAGCCTCTGTGGAGCACACAAGCAGTCGGAGCAAAAGCTGCTGCCAGTCAGCCGCTTGGATCCTTGGCCAGCAGCTGTACTCAGAGGTGCTGACGTCCATTGTGCTGGGTAATGGCTTCTAGGAACACGAGTGCGAAAAAGCATCTGTTTAAACGTGACTAGACGGCTTCGGGTCATCAGGGTCACAGGGTCCACACAGACAGATGGTCCAGTGAGTTGTAGTTTTGAAGCAAGACAAAAGGGGGGTAATGAGGGTGGTGTATTGTTTTCTCAGATGGATCTATGTAAATAGTTTCATTTTTACATCTCACGCCAGTGGCGGAATACAGTCACATCACGAGCCAAACCACAAAGGGATCGGTTCTTCAACATGCAAAATACTAGTCACTGCAATCTCGCATAAACTTCCTTAAAACGATTTACACTGGGCCAAATGAAATCAAACATTCTCTCAAAAAATTCAGTTGATGTTGCAATGTCTGATTCACAAACGAATCATGCAGACTAGTCCTTTGAACCAGATCAACACAATTTACTAAAGAGAATGATTTGCTCATTCAGACACCAGATGACCAGATTTTCAGTGAAAAACAACTTCATTTGGGTCTATTTCTACCAGTTACCAGACTTTTAGCAGATATTCACCTTATTTTTAACGTAAGAACAGGTGTGGTCATCAGTTTCCAGCATCAGTTGCTTCCAGTTATATTAGTATTAATGTATAAAAACAGAACTCTATAGGCGTCTGCTTGATATTGCAAAATGGTATTTGTTATCGTATATAAATTTTTGTAATTATAAACAAGGGTTTGTGGCTAAAATGGCTTTACTGTGTACTAACACTTTGTTATTTTTCTAGTTATGTAACTATAGCGGTTAAAGAATTGAAAGTTTCACACATTCACAGAAAACAGCTTGCAGCACTGATGATAAGGTGGATGATATAACATTTCTATGCTGCTTTTGTAACCTTTTTGAAGCTTTTGTTCATTGCAATTACATGGGAAAAAGCCCTAGTAAAATCTTCAGAACTTTTTCCCACAGTAATAGACATACAGGTTTGAAATGAAGCAAATTAAGCAACAAAGTGTATTCTCCGCATTTATGCAACTTGATTTAAATGTGTACTGAGAAAGAATCTAGGCTACTCCGCATTTGAGGAACAGTCTGTCTGTTTCTTCATACTTCCTCATAATGATTTGATGTAAATCAGTAACTAGTTATATAAAAAGCAAGATGTGGGTTCTCTAACAACTGAATCACCATTAGTGCCTGGGACGCAAGAGTTTTCTCATTAAAGACGACAAGTTGAAAATGTATATTTAAAAGCCGTGATTTCCCTAATGTGTAATGGAAATCTAAAATATTGACTGGTAGTTACTGAGCTATAAACAAGTGAACGTAAGTATAGATCAAATAAAAAAAAAAACAGGGAGAAAAGGTTATTTTTAGATTCACAGTTTCATAATGTAGTCCCTTTCTACTCGTGATAAACCAGACATTAATCTTTAAACTTATTCGTGCCATCATGTTTGACAAGGGCGTGGATGGACGCGTAGGGTAAATACGAAACAAATCACTCCTTTCATGAAGTGGAATAGAATCTTTCCATTTTGAAAACATGCATAGCTTAAACTTCCAGCTAAGTTAGTTGTGTTCGAACATGTCACAAATGGCACCATCAGCTCTTAGCAGTTTTCAGAGTGACGCAAATAGACTTAACTAGCCCACACTACTGTACAGTCAGACTACATTTCGGACAGAAGAATGGCATTTACAAACCGCTTTTGGAACACCCTACTGTCCCATGTAATTTTCCACAGAGAAAACAAATAACATAAGCCCTGAGATTCATATAATTCCTAGCTGTTTTCACAAACACTTAGCAACCCAAATGATTTGACACCCACACCAACATTCGCTACTCTTAAACATGTGATATAAAATTTGGAGACAGCACAACATCTGCTATACTAGCGCTTTTAGCATTAGCAAGTCCGGCTAGAAGGCATATTAGCAATTATGCTATTTTGTTACAAGATTAGAAATGGCAAAGTTTATCAAAAGTGGTTGCAGCCGTTTGATAGAATGTATAGATGTCTCAAGAAGCCATTTCAAACTTTGGGTTTAACCACTTAAGCCGCGTTTCCACCGCAGGAACTTTACCCAGGAACTAGGGACTTTGGCCTGGTACTTGGTGTGTTTCCACCGCAGGAACCAGGAACTAAATAAAGTTCCGGGTAAAAAAATGCCCCTCAGAACGTCTCTGCTGGCGAGGTGGTACTTTTTCAAAGTTCCGGAACTTTCGGGGCCGGGACTTTGGCGCTAAACATTCTGATTGGTTGAGTCCACGCAGCATTGGTTGAGTTCAACCACCATTTATTCGGATCAACATTTTCAAAATATTACTGTTATTGTGTCATGAAATGTAATTTTAAAACTATTTCAGGCGAGAATGTAGTTGTTTAAAACTCAAATCTGTTGTTTATTTATAAAGACAGTGCCTATTTAAAAATGTGTTTCGCCGATCTCTGAGACGGTGAGCTCCACGCAATCAGCGGGAGCTCAGTGATCATCTATCCGCCGAGAAGCAGCCTCATCTCGGATAGACCTTCTGATATGTGCCGCTGGCTCTGATGTCTCTTTAGTGGTTAAACATAAAGTATAATTCAGCTGCGGGGTAAATCTAACAGGTTTTCTTTGGTCTGTATTCAATGTATCTATAAGTTAAAATGAAAATAAAAAAGGCAAATTTATATAATATTTCTTTTCATTGTAATGGCTGCATATACACATATCCCTGAACTAAGTACATTTCTGCAGCTGTTATCATGCTTAAATGAATACCAAAGGAGGCAGTGGTATTTGATATCCTATTTCGTTTTATTGTAAATATACAGTAAGGAAAATTGCAGTAGACAAGACGAGCTGACTGAAGTTATCAAGTACACTGCTGTTTATAGATTTACCGGACTTGTGTCGTCGCAGACATCACACTCACCAGTCGAATGCACAAAGTCTGAACTAACTACCGATGATGCACGTCCAAAATCAGCGTACTTTTTTTTTTTTTTTTTTTTTAATCAGCGGTACTTTGTATTGAGAAACGCGCTCGGACCTACGTCACCAGTCATTTGCCTAATCTTCCCTGTACTTTACACCGCGGTGGAAACGCAGAAAGCAACAGGTCTGGGGGGAAAAAAGTTCCTGGTAAAAATGTTCCGGGTAATTTCGGTGGAAACGCGGCATAGGACATACGACAAGAGAGAAAACTGAGGAGAGCCTGAAGGACTACCATATGAAACCCTGAGGGGAAAAACAAAACACTCAGTCTTAGCTGAAGAAGGGGAGCAGACATTTACACATCTGTTTCACATGGATTTTCCAAAGAAGTAGAATCAGGTCAGCAAATTAACTTTAAAGCTGCATTACAACATAACTGAACCAAAACTTGGGGAATGTAAAGTTTATAATCACAGTTCTCATTTTAGTCATATTATGCGCCTCAAACAAACATTGCTTTTACTGGGAAATTTACCATAAGGTAATAATGATTTCAAGGGCTGATTTGCAAACATCTCTCAAACCCACACAAACCACTTCCTGAAGCATTCGACATTCTTCTGTCGTCACTACAGTTCAAAACGTTTGAGGTCAGCAAGATTTATTTTTCTTCTTTTGAAGGGAATTAATATTTTTATACAACAAGGATGCATTAAGTAGATCAAAAGACACATCAAGGCATTTGTTACAAAGGATTTATATTTGAAATAAATACTGTTCTTTTGAAAGTTCGATTCTATTCATCAACAAATCCTTGAAAAAATCATTTCCACCAAAATATTAAGTAACACAACTGTTTTCAGCATTGATGAAAATAAGAAATGTGTCACGAGCAACAAATCAGCTTGTTAGATTATTGAAGGACTGGAATGTCAGAGGCTCAAAATTCAGCTTTGTAATCCCAGGAATACATTAAATTTTAATATACATCAAAATAGAAAACAGCTATTTTAAATTGCACAATATTACTGTTTTTACTTTATTTTGGATGAAATAAATGCAGCCTTGGTGACCTTGGTTACATCTTACTGACCCCAAACCTATGAACATTATGTCAGGTGATACTTTTAATGGTTTTAGCATGCACATGAAAGTACCTGAAAAGAATCACCATTAAACAATTTGTGTTGGAAAATTCCATGTATTTCTCCTTTTTGGTTATTCACAATGCCTATTTGTCATTAGCTCACTATGCAAGCACCTCATCCAATGTCATAATGGTCTGAAACCACTCTTTGCTGAGGTAAGAATTAACACTAGATAACATATAGAAGTGGTATAGTGATAAATCAGAGTAAGAAGTGAGTAACATAGGAAACTCCTCTATAGTGCTAAAAAAAACATAGCGACTTCAGCTGTGTGCCTTCAAGGAGCTGCTTTTCATTCTCACAAGCTCCAGAAACCCTAAGATCAGCCTCTGAGCACAGCAAGGCTTTCTTTCTTTTTTTTTTTTTCTTTTTTTTTTTGTGTTGCCTTCCTGTGCTACTTCCTCTTATTTGTTTTTACGAACTACACATGTGAAGCAATGCAATAGCGAAGCTTGATAAAAAGAATTGTTCCAAATAACATAATTTCATAAAGATAAGATCTGGTCCCTCCTTGTACCTCCAAGCTTTGTGGATTATTTAATGTGACACAATCTAGGTGCCTTGTAATGACATTGTTGAGAACAGTGAATGTTTCATGCTGTTCTTGATAAAGTTGCAAGCCACAAATTGCAGGTCCTGTAGCATGTAAAGACCCAAACACCACAAATTATATGCAGCAGTCCACTAATAACAGCTTCTGCTTGTTGATGGAACATTTCTGTAGGGATGCGCTCCTGTTCAGATGCATTGATGTTTGGCAATGATCTTCACTGGAATAGCAAAACCCAGTATTGAAGATGGGTGAATACATTGTCATGATTCTTTGTTTTGTGTCATTAGCTTATGTAAAGCGCCAACAAATTTATCAATAGATCCATGTTATCATTGTCACTGTCCATGCATCTGATTCAAGTTCAACATTCAGAAGCCTCATATGATTCCTTCAATAAGTTCTACAACAGTCCAGACCAATACAGATCACAGGTCTTAGATTTCCACTGAGGTGTCGATTTCATGCATTTATGCCCACTAAAGTGAGTGAAGTGACATTCAGCCAAGTATGGTGACCCATACTCAGAATTTGTGCTCTGCATTTAACCCATCCGAAATGCACACACACAGAGCAGTGAACACACACACACACTGTGAGCACACACCCGGAGCAGTGGGCAGCCATTTATGCTGCGGCGCCCGGGGAGCAGTTGGGGGTTCGATGCCTTGCTCAAGGGCACCTAAGTCGTGGTATTGAAGGTGGAGAGAGAACTGTACATGCACTACCCCCACCCACAATTCCGTCCGGCCCGAGACTAGAACCCACAACCCTTCGATTGGGAGTCCAACCCTCTAACCATTAGGCCACGACTTCCCAACCAAAAAAAAAAAAAAAAAAAAAAAAAAAAAAAAAAAGCTCAAAGCTCAAAGTATAGTTTGTTTTTGTATGCGTACGCTCGAACATGTAGCCTTTTAAGTTAAGTGTGTTCACAGGTTTCCATGGGCCAATGCAAATAAATCTAGATTTAAATATGACCTAAAGTTTTGTACTTATCCAAAACAACAAGATTTTTTTTGTGAGTTTGCAATATATTAAAATACTTAACTTTTAATATTAAAGATACCAGTACTTTTATCATTGTGTTTAAAAAATCCTAATTTAATAACATGTTCTCCGTTTATTGTTTTATTGCAGCATGTCTCTGTTCTGGACTTGCACAAACTGCGTTGAAACGCAATTATTATCCAAAATGTAATTTATGTGAAAATATGAAGTCTGTAAACGCCCATTAACAGAGGCCAGAGACGCTGAAGATGTATGCACAGAGAAAAATACTGTAGCAGGCAGTTCACTCACTATTCATGATGCACAAGCTATTGGAAGAAAAGCATAAATATTGATTTGGTGGTTTTATGAACGTGTTTTTGAGGGGAACTGACCGCCATCAAAAGAGTTTTGATGGTATTTTATTTTAATCTCGTCTCTGTATAATTAACATTAAAGCAATGTTTCAGCAAAGCACTGATTTGTTTACAGAGGTAACCAAGGAAATGTGTTCCTGTAGCTCAAATTGGTAGAGCATTATTTGGGGTTCGATTACCCGGGAACACATGATAGGTAAAAATGTATAGCCTGAATGCACTGTAAGTCGCTTTGGATAAAAGCGTCTGCTAAATGCATACATTTAAATGTAATTAAATTTAATTTTAATTTAAGTGCTGTTCTGCTGTTCCATGAGCGCCTCCTTCTGTCAGAGAGCTAATCTGTGTATCATTCTGTCAATCTATGTTGCTTGTTTCATTCAGGCATGTAGTATAATTTCACAAAGCTAGTCAGAACATTCTGTTTTTGCTTCAGATTAGGTTATTATTATATCAGAACTTTTGTATGTGCAAAAATCAAAGAATACTTTGGCCTTAAGTCTCGAGGCCAGCTAATGTAATTTTTACATCTTAAAACTCTCAAATAAAGCAAACTATTCATCAAAATATACCCTGGATAATGCATAAACTTAAATTAAGTATTGAATGCGCAGTCTATGCTTTACGGCTGGCATAAAATGCAAACTGCATTCAATTTTAAATATGTTAAAGCAACACCTGTTCCAACGTATGGTATAAAATTGTGGCAAACCTCTAGTTTGTCCAAAAAAAGGGACTGTTTCTTTTTAATCCTGTTCATTTTGATTATTTTTGAAGCTGTTAGTGGCACAAAAATTGCAAACTTTACATTTAGGCATGCTGAGGGGATGGACAGAAAGAAAAAAAAATTATGCTTGGGTGGATGCACAGGACAAAAATGCCAAAATAAGGCGCAATATCACTGACAGACTTTCATCAGATGACCTTGAAAAATCATCCCTTCTGTCCACTGCTCAGTCTGTGGGAGGACTGAATATGTAGCATTCAGCCGATGTACTAGATCCATGCCAAACACATGTGAGCAGCTTTACATCCACGCACACACACACACACATTACTTGGGATCACTTGGGACACTTATGTCCCTGGCTTGACTTTGTGGTGCTGAATCAATGAGAATGTGGCTGCTTGGAACCAGTGGTCCAGCCCAATCCCACCATCCCTCAATCTTTATCATTTATTTTCCAAGCGCAATGTTCTCAATGACTCACTTATTACATAAGGCTAGAAGCACTCATTTGCCTGTTCATGTGTTGTTACGGGGAAATAGTGCCAAATGCTTGCAAGTGAAGGTTTTTTTTCTTACAGTGGATTTGTACATTGCATCTTTTCAATTTCATTTCATAATTTATTTTTGGCTATCTGACCATAGTCAAAGGATTTTCTTTATTTGGATACTGTGTTTTATGCACAACTTTTCCACGTGGAAAATCTGTATCTTTGAAGACATTTTATCAAAGTTAGAAATTCCAGTATTGTGAGAACACTACTTACATATGTGTTATATGTATAACATTATGTATATAAATAAGTCAGCAGTGGCCATTCGGAACCATCTGTGATCTGACTCTCCTATTTGACTTCATTTGTTATTTATGTAGCAAACGTACTTCAAGCACCAACTGTTATTTTACCCAGAAATATGACAAAGAGACAAAACCTACAAACACAAAATGCTGACCCACACATTCACCTGACCTCCCTCAGATATATATATAAACAACTAGCCCCATCTGAATAGGGATAAAGAATTACTTGAGCATTATAAAAACAAACACACAACACCCAAGTGACTGAGGTCACACATACACACTCCTCGGTATTTGAAACAACACTTCAACTGCCTGTCAATATGGACATCTGTCTTTGTTTTCAGGCTAAGTTTGTCATGTAGAGCAAGAAATGGAGCTATGTTAGCGATGGAGACACTGGATGAGACTCGTACAGAAAGGGGCAACAGGCGTACAAGAGAAAGCCCATCCCCCATCAACACCTCCCAGATGCTCGACTGAAAACAAAGAAATGATGCTCATTTCATTCCATCCAGTATCTTAAGTCCAGCGGTTATGTCTGTCATCACAGCACTGAGAGCGACACAAACAAAAGAACAAACACCATTGTCTTCGACGTCAAGAACCATACATGCCAACAGACAAAAAACCATCCCAATATAAACCATCTGTGACTCAGAATTATGCAGAAACCGATTTCATTTCAATACAATGAACGATAAATTAAATAATAATGCCTGACACCTCCATTCCTGCAACTTACTTTACATATTTCCTAATCTAAGGAGATTTTACTTCCTGCTAAATCAACAAGGCAGTTGTCTGCATCTTAAATATCAATGCTCGAAGAGTGTCAGAGTGGATGGCATTGGAAGATTTAGGTGTAGGAGGAATATGAAGATGGTTTTTGTGAATAATCTCACCTGAAGCTTGGCCTGTGGGGAGTATGCCGAGGAGGAGGAGCAGCAGGGATGTGGTGGCCACACTGTGAGCGAGCGAGGCTCTTGTCTCACACGCTACCATTCCATTGCACATCTTTCAGCCCTGCTTTTGCAGCAAGAGTCCTCTCCGGCTGAACCTAGCGACAGAAATGCACGCTTATAATTACAAGCAGCTCAGTAGCTAGTATATTAAAACAAAACTTAAGTGGTAGCTACAACATTGTTTATGAGTGTTTTACTCACATGGAATTTGTGCTCATAGAATTGAACTGAAAATCAAACAGATTTCTTATAACACAATCTCTGATTTCTAATAATCAATAGTCTCACACGGCAAAAGCAGGCTATATTATGACCATAAATATTCTTTACCCTAAAAAAATAAAAAAAAGCATTTAGCATATTTTAATAAAATACATGGTTGAATATTTAATGTATATACACCACAGTATATACACTTTAAAACCCAATTAAAATGAGATTCAGTCCTTTAGCCTTTATTTATTTATTCCTTGCATTTTTTCCAAGCCACTCTACAAAAGTGACTTTCACATAGCTCACATTATCAAATATCAGATCATCATTCTTAAAACATGATTTAGTCCAGGTAATGATGAGTTTCCAGTTACCAGTCATTATGGCTAAAGGCAGTTTAACTCACATTTGGCTAATTTTGTAATGTTTTTAGCTTCTTAAAGTGTAGGACTCTCAGTTCCCTGTTAAAGTCATGCCAGTTTCTGTGGCTATGTTCAAGGCGAGAGCCAGGTTTAGTTATTCAAAAATAAAAATAAATAATTTTTTTCTAAAAACCCTAAGACTAAATATGGATTTACTTGGTAAAAAAAAAGACCATTTCTCAAAAACAGTAGAAGGATTATAATCCAGCAAAATATTTTTAACGCACAGAGGATTCTGACAAGATGAGCACTTCTGGGAATTTCTATGAGAGTCTTGAGTCTCAGTTCCTTTTACATTTTTTTAATATTTAAACGAATTTCACAATGTTCCACGATTTTATCCAGTCAATAGTTTTCAATGTGTGAAAAAACAGAGAATATAGCAGATTAATAAGCAGTGTTTTCAATTCAAGACAAATGGAACAAATAGTAAGTTTCAAAACATCATTCTTCTCGAAACGAACTCATGAATGACGAGAGAACTGAGAAACCTTGAGGAACTAAATTGCTCATATCACAATACATCCTATCTTTATAATGATGATCACCAAAACACAGAACAGCTGCTGCAGGGTATCCATGTGCCGTATGGTGGTGTTTACATTACATACAAAGTCTATTAGCAATAGGACGATGGAGAATGAGTTAGAATCACATTACTTTGTACTCAGGGAAAAAACAAGTTATTAGTTACCATTACACAAATGAGAGCAGGTGCAATGGTGCTGCTAAGTAAGCACAAGTCCATTTGTCAAGATTCCTCCAAAACAAGATAGGTATGTGTGTGCTGAAGGAAGATTAAACTAAAGAACACGGGGTGCACGAGTCTCAGAAACAAACAGGATGCTGAGGGTGCGACTACCGCTCCCACATGAGGCCAATCTGCTACTGCCGCCACACCTTTCCCCTCCTCACACGGGACCAGCACTGGGGTGACCAAGGAGCACAAGAAGTGTGACGCACATCCCACTGGCAGAGAAGAGATCGCTTGCTGCCTCATGTACCAAACAGACTGGCACAGAAGAACATTCTGCAATAAACTGCTCAGTGCCAATATGATCCCAGAAAGGGAAAACTGCAATTCAGCCTGGATTCGTTGTAAGTGACTAAGGTGTTGTAAAGATGGCGTCCCGAGTAAACGCATCTGACTGACACCTCGCACAAATATTCAACAACACTTGCTAGAAAATAGCCTTTATAAAGTGCACTAAACAACTCCAATGTGAATGTAAAGATCTAGTTTATCCAAAAATTTAATTTGACACCATTTACTCACCCTTAAGTTGTTCCAAAAACAATAAGACTTTAGTTAATATTCAAAACACTTTTGATATTTTAATAAAAGCTACAGGATTTCTGAAAGTCCATTATACACAACTATGCCACTTCAAAAAGAGATTATAAATAAATCCCTATGAATCAAGCAGTTTAATCCAAATTTATATTTTACGTTGGATTTGGATTAAACTTGGATTAAACATCTTGATTCATTTGAATTTGTTTTACAATCTATTTCTGAACTTTCTGAAACATCAAAGTTTCGGTGGAATGGACTTTCAGTGGAGTGACAGCACCGGCACCCCAAATATTAGAAAACCATAATCTTATCACACTAGTCACATTACTTTGACGTAAAATGACAAAACAGGCCAGATGCCAAAAGAGACGTAGCATTGTGGTTCCTCCACTTTTCATACCAGATCTGCCTTCAGGTTCAAATGTAAAAGAGGTTGAGTGAGAAATATGCAAATCCAAAGCCCTTTCAGCTGTTGGGAGTTTAGTAAGAGATGAAAGAGAAAAAAACTAAATAGACAGAAATACATGTCTTTGCATGACAGTAAAGAAAGAGCCTTGTGTTAAGCATATTGTGGCTCACACAGCTCCTTTATGCACCTTTGAACACAGAAGGTAATGAGAAAGAAGTGGCCGTCTATAAGGAACCAACAAATGTTTGTGAAGGGAAGCTGATATTATGTTGAAACAATTTCCTGATCAAGTTTCAACATGAAGCTTCGCATTTAAGTCAAGCAAACTCCTGTAAAGATATGCTATTGGGAAAAAATAGTGAATATGGGGTGTTGGGTTACAAGTAGTACAAAAACAAGGCAACAAGCAGTGAATGCTGGTTCCAATTTAGAGATATAAGCAATTACTGGAGACACTGGTGACAGTTGACACTAATCTTGTTTTCAGACAAGAAATTATATCGCCTCACTGCAAAAACGAGCAGCACATTTTTATTTATTAAAAGAGAGAGAGAGAGAGAGAGAGAGAGAGAGAGAGAGAGAGAGAGAGACAGACAGAGAGACAGAGAGACAGAGAGGAGAGGCTAGGTATTTGGAAGTGGGGTGAGCTGAGGGACATGATAATATAGTTATTCTTCGTTAATCAGAAATAAACCCAAGTATGTCTGGATTTAAAGTCACACGCGCTGACACGTGCAACTGTTACGAGAGTACAACAAGAGAACAGAGTGTGTCCTGCTCTCAAACTACTGCGAACGGAACAATATTAACCTATGAAAACAATCAAAAAGAAAGATGCATCAGTAATTATAGCGGTTAAGTTTCCTAAAATGATCAACTTTGAGGCTGTTTCTAACTTTCTGGTCACAAGTATTTTAAAGTCCCCTTGCTACGTAAAAGCGTTTACAGCACAGCGTTTTGTGCTGCTTGCAGAAGTCCAATGTTTCAACATGTCGTTTTGCAACGGGTATAAATAAAACTGGATGTATATTAGACGTATGCATTGACTTAAACTCCCTGGGAATGTACTCTTTTAAGAAACCGGTTGAGGCAAGTACAAAATACTAATTACAACGATATTTGAGGTCCGCTGCTGACTGAAATAATACTGTAACACTCTGACAACATTTATACCCATCAGTACATCTACAACAAAAGCATTCGTTAAATAATACACATACAATGTATATTTACCAGTGGAGTAGTTAATTCCGCATCGCCGGACTTTTGTAATCGCGTTATGACATGCTAATAAACAATCACATTTCCACAAGAAACTCTATGGGTAATAATGTAAGGATGATTTGATCAACATGTACAACAAATAACCGCCATCGTCACTGATTAAAAGACCTTTCGCTATGAGTGGAATTAATAGTTGTTTTGATTGGATTAGCTAGCGAGCTTTATAGCTGGAATACTGTGAATATGAAAGTCCTTTAACAATCAGTAACTCACCGATCTACTAATTATGTTTTTAAGTACTCATTTGAATCATTTGGCAATCAATATTTGTTAGCTTTTGCGCTAACCGGTGATTCAGATCCTGAAGACTGCGCTCGGCTAACAGTGTTAGCTCAGCTAACCTTCACAGCGCAAGAATAGAGATCTTACCAGTGAATGCCCTCCTCTTTAAAAATCAGTATCGGGTCACCATGGAGCTGTGTCGAATGGATGGAAATCCTAGGGTTACTGTATACGCGGTTTATGTTGTTATCGAGTGTATTCGGAGATTCTGACGGCCCTTTTCGATCTGCTCATCCGTCTACGGCGAAGGTTGAGAACAGATCGGAGTACCTCCCTACTGTAGGAAAGAGCTTCGAGCTCCACCAGTGGCCTCGCTCTCATACCGTCTCCATGACCACGGAGAACTGTACGCGAGAGGGGCGGGGCTTCCGAGGTCTGCTGGTTCGTGAGAAATCAGCTGTTACTTGGGAGAGGATCACGCGAGCCAACACAGATTCTTGTTTATAACAGCATACTGCAATATAAAATATTTTGTTGTTACTTAATAATTGTGTCATTTACACGGATACATCTGATCTCTTCTGAATTATAAATTCTGCTTTATAAAATATTTACTTTTTATTAAAAAAAAGTATAAAAAAAGTACAGATAGTTTTGGAGACCATTAGACGTTAAATAAGTCTTTTTTGTGAAGGTTGCAAAATATTATTTTGAATTTAAGTACCTTATTTGCCTTTTTGTGTCTTTAACTACCCTGGATGGTCTTTTCTATTATCATTTCTAGTTGTTTTCGCAGTGGGATTTATTTATGATTTAACGCCATGTCAGCAGCAGTGGCTATATTCATTATAAGAGGAAACATTTCACAATTCATTCGTTTCAAAACATTCATTTCAAAAAAATTATATAGCAATTTTGTTTATAAATAAATAAATAAATAAATATACAGAGACATACATTTAATAAATATAATAAGAAAATGTAATAAGAATAATTATATAGAGTCTTCCAGTCTTCATGACAAAAAAAAATAAAATCGTCCCTGGAAAAAAAAAAAAAAAATCTACATTGGGAAATTATTATTTATGCTTAAGACTATATACAGATTGTAACAAAGAACAACGAAACAAATTAAACTAAAAACATAAGAGGGAAAGGAGGATTAAACGCGATATAAACAACAACAAAAAGGCACATTCATGACATTTATTTTTATGAAAATCTCCTCCGGATTTTAGACTGTAGTACTCCGAACACTAGAAGGCAGTACCAATGTACTTTGCAGCAGAAGTCACACAGACGACATGTCTTCATTACTGAAATGCGTGTTTACCCCTTTAGCAAGAAACACTCTTGCCAAAATGCACTACTCTTCAGGAGTCAGTATCAGGCTTTTGCCCAGTTATAAGTGCTCTTTTGAAGACCCAGTACACGTGACCGTGAGTGGCTTAAATCATCAACAACGCGTGGATCTGCGCTCTAAAATCACCGATGATAACGGACGTGTTTTCCAGGCTCGGGCCACTTACCAAGCAGACAATAACGGTCAGATCGACCTCAACCGCGACCCTTCTCTTGGTGGCACCTTTACGGGAGTTGAACCAATGGGCTTATTCTGGGCTCTGAAAGCAGAGGTCGTAAGTTGCAAGTTTGCTCTAACAGACGTGACTCGCCCTGCTCTCGTCGACATTGAGGTTGTCAGTGACAATAGAGTCATCGCCAAAGTGACAAACGAAAGACATTGCTTGACCGATGGTGTCCGGAGGATTCCTGTAACCGAGGGCCGGATCAGAGGAACTCTTTTCATGCCACCTGGTCAGTTATGAAGCTATATTGAAGCCTTCCATGTATTAGCAGTAAATACAGGCAATTAAATCCGTCTTTACAATTCAGCAGGTTATGCTACTCTTATAAAGTCTGAAATGTAAAATGACAATTTACAGGGTCGCTTTTTAATAAAACCTATTAAATGAACTTCGATAATAGATACCAAATGTGTTATCAATATTCTGTAGTAGTAGCGCCTCCTCGTGGTAGAAAATAGTCTAACGCTACTGCTTGACACAACTGAAAAGGTCTTCTGTTGTCAACTATAAATTCATGCTCCATTGTGTAAACAGGCTTGGAGGGCTACTTTAAAAATGTATTCCGCTACAGTTACAAATTATTTAACGAAAAAATAATTCAGTAACGAAATTCAAGCACCACAACAATATTACAGGAATGTAATCTGAATACTTTTGGATTCTTTCAAGGTCACATATTTAAGTCAAGTATAACAATATTTCAAAAGTTCCCTGTCCAAATGGAAAATAACCAAAACCCACAATGACCAAGCAAATAAATATATTAAACGATAAGATTAAAATGTCAAAACTGTGTTTTATTATGAAGGGAATCCACACATTCTCTTCCCACGTAAACATTCATGCACACAGAAACATGTCTCCATTCAAATATTTTAGCACGTTAAAGGCTGACATTTCTCACTTAGGAGGTAATATTGGCGCTGTTTCCTAACATTGGTTTATTTATGGCAGCCCGCCACAATATCAACACTGACCGCCACAAAATACATTTTGCAATAAATCTTGCCTTCGTTGAATAAACATGAGCTCTGTACATTTCAAAATCAAACATAAAAATAACTTAAACATAAAATAAACTTTTTATTATTATTAATTAACAGTGTTTTACTGAACAAATTTCTCTTTGAAATAAATCCAATTATAATGAATTTTCTTAGGGATAAAAATCTGTCTCAAATTCTGCTCTAAACTATAGGGAGCCCTTTTACATTTCTCAAAGTAAAAGTGAAGTGACGTGTATCTAAGTATTCTGACACGTACTCAGAATTTGTGCTCTGCATAACCCATCCGAGTGCACACACACACAGTCGTGAACACACACCCGGAGCAGTAAGCAGCCATATTGCTGCGGAGGTGGGCGGCTCATAAACTTTAAACATGGTGGAGGGGACAACCATTGCTGCTGTCAATGCTGTTCTCATAAGAACTATTATTGTGTTATTAAAATTTGGATAGTCTGTTAATATAATCATTCCATTATTAGATGAATTAATAGATCATAATTAATGTTAGACCCTATTTGTTAATATAATATAATAATTAATCATAAATATATTCATGATAAATAATCATATATGTCACATATAATTTAACATTTTAAAAATTTCACAGACTTGTAAGGTAACTGTTCCCTCCTGGTGGAATGACCTGCCCAACTCAAAGTCCTTAGCCATCTTCAAAAATTGGCTAAAACTACATCTCTACTCTTTAACTACCTCTTTCTAACTCTAGCATTCTCTATTCTAATTCTATTCTTTAAAAAAAAACTTGTCACTTTTAGACTTGCACTCTATTAATTTTGCATATTCACATATTGTTTGTTTTCTTTAAAAAAAACTAACACTAACTTTCAGAATACTAATCTTTTTGTATCTGTCTATTTGTTTTCTTTTTATTTATTATGCAATTAACAAAAGCAAAACATGCCTCTAACACTAGCTTGTTCTATTCTTTATCTATTCTATTTTCTTTTTTTTTATTAGACAATAAAAAAAACCTTGCTACATTTACTGTGTTAAGGTAACTGAGACATGTTATAGCACTTGCAGATCATTGCTCTTTTGTTGATTTTTGATCACTTCCATTGTCCTCATTTGTAAGTCGCTTTGGATGAAAATGTCTGCTTAATATCTAAATGAAATAAAAAGTAAATGAAAATGTTTAAAAAAAATGGTAAGCTATTTAGAGTTAAAAAAAATCGGCAAAATAATTACATAATAATGTAATCCTAATTTAAGCAAATTAAAAATAAAAAAAAACTCATCCCATCCAAGTAACAGTTGCAGAACTGTAAACAAATACTGGTAATAATTATAATCCAATTAAAAAAAAAAATTATATATAATATATATATATATATATATATATATATATATATATATATATATATATATTTTTTTTTTTTTTTTAATCTGTTGCAAGTTTACATACTTGAGAATGTGTTTTAAAGGTTTATTCCTCATAGATTATTTGTGTTTTTGGTGTTTGTTTTTTTTTGGGGGGGGGGGTTTAGGGTAACTTGTAATGGAGTTATTTTCACTCTAAGGTATCTTTACTTTTAGTGGTTTTCAGGTACTCTATACACTTATGTGTATTTCTACTATTTTTCTACTAAGTTAATGATGTACTATTATGATTTTTCAGGTAAAGGACCATTTCCTGGGATTTTGGATACATATGTATTTAGAGGAGGTCCTTTTGAGTTGAGGGCAGCTCTGTTGGCAAAGAGAGGATTTGCTGTTTTTGCCTTGGCTTTCCAGGGTTACCAAGATTTACCCAAAAAAGCTGACAGATTTCACCTTGAGTACTTTGAAGAAGGTATAGATTTTCTACGGCAACAACCAGAGGTTAGTATGTACACCCATTCATATGTGTATATATATATATATATATATATATATATATATATATATATATATATATATATATATATATATATATATATATATATTATAATGTTGTGGAAAAGTTAATTTAAGTAATTCAACTCAAATTGTGAAACTCGTGTATTAAATCAGTTCAGTGCACACAGAATTAAGTAGTTTAAGACTTTGGTTCTTTTAATTGTGATAGTTTTGGCTCACATTTAACAAAAAACCCACCAATTCACTATCTCAACAAAGTAGAATATGGTGACATGTCGATCAGCTAATCAACTCAAAACACCTTATGTGGATTGTCAAGCAAAATCTATTCAACAATTTGAGTGAACTTCACAAGGAATGAACTGAAGCTGGGGTCAAGGCATCAAGAGCCACCACACACAGATGTGTCAAGGAATCTGCTGAACCACAGACAACATCAGATGCGTCTTATTTGGGCTAAGGAGAAGAAGAACTAGAGAATCTATGGGGTATTGTCAAGAGGAAAATCAGAAACAAGAGACCAGAAAATGCAGATGAGCTGAAGGCCACTGTCAAAGAAACCTGGGCTTTTATACAGTACCACCTCAGCAGTGTTAAAAACTGATCACCTCCATGCCACGCCGAATTGAGGCAGTAATTAAAGCAAAAGGAGCTCCTGCCAAGTATTGAGTACATGTACAATAAATGAATATTTATTACTTTCCAGAAGGCCAACTATTCACTGAAAATGTTTTTTTTTTTTAATTAGTCTTATGAAGTATTCTAATTTGTTGAGATAGTGAATTGGTGGGTTTTTGTTAATTGTGATCCAAAATCATCACATATAAATATATATATAGTTATATTATTATTATTATTATTTATTTTCTTTCAAAGGTCAAAGATAAAAAAATTGGCCTAGTGTCCATATCAAAGAGTGGAGATCTCGCTTTGTCGATGGCAACATTTCTTCCTGGTATATCGGCTACTGTGTGGATCAATGGATGCAATGCCAATACTTTGGTTCCCATCTACTACAAAGACATTTGTGTTCCACCCCTCTTGTTTGATGTTAAGAGAGGAAAAATGACACCATCAGGCTTTTTGGATATTGGGGATGTTATGAATGACCCAATGTCAGAAGAAGGCCTCCCTAGCGTCATTCCCATTGAACGTGCCTCAGGTAACTTCATGTTTATAATGTCAGAAGCTGACAGGAATTGGCAAACTGCCTATTACGCAAAACTTGCATGCGAAAGACTTAAAGCACATGGGAAGGATAACTACGAGCTGGTGAGGTATGAAAAAGCAGGTCACTTTATCGAGGTGCCCTATATGCCGTTTTGTCTTGCCAATTTTCATGCTGCCGCTAACCAAGTGGTTTACTTTGGCGGCGAACCTAAGGCCCATTCAGAGGCTCAGCTGGATGCATGGAAGAGGATCGTGAATTTTTTCAAAAAACACTTAGCTTCTGATGATGAGAGCAGCATATCTAAACTATAAGGAAAAAGGGAAAAATTAAGTCAATATCATAGTCATAATATCCAACTAGTGTTGACTTGAATTACTTTAATTTCTAATTTAGTTATAGGCACAGTATGTACGTTTTCGCAGCTAGAGGGCGCATATTCAAAACAAACAAGAAACAAAGGCATAGTTTGATGATGTCGTTGATTGTGTGTGGAATCATGGGAGTTGTCGTCTTCATCCCCACAGTCTGATGGGACTCGGGCAGAAATCATGTACACTTATGAGCTAATGTATTAAAGACTTATTAAGGTCAATGTAGTATGAAGCAAGGTGGGGCTAAAAGCCGTGGAAGTGAAACAAGGCCACTGGAGTGATTGCTAATGAAGGACGAGCACGATACACGGCTCGATAGAAGAGCTTTTATTATGGCACTGTCGACCTCTTCCACTTCTTCCGGTCATGTAAACTGCACTGTTTTATACTAGATACATTTGAAAGTTCTGTTATAATGCTATTCTCTGCATTCGTCACCTGTCTAATGAAATGCATAACAAATTGCTTATTTCTCTGGATTAAAAAAATTATCCAAAACATTTGGGGTAATGTAAGTACACAAGTCAGAAAAATATGTTATGTATATTACACTGTTCTAGTGATTTTAATAAAAAATCTTAAATATTGTGCCTTTAAGTAATCAAGAATGTAAAAAAAAAAGATCAAACTGAATGAAGCACATGTATTATTTGCTTAAAAATCATAGAATTCATGCAGAGTGTGAAATAATTGTTTGAAAATCAAACTCATATTTGTGTGTTTCTTAATCACACATTGCCGTGCATTTTTGCATTAAAACTCAATTTAAGTCAAATCAAATCAAGTGGATTGAAATTCTTATATTGGTGATAATACTTATCTGGATTTCTGTAGCATTCTCTCTGTCTGTATCTCTACATTAGGTTTGTTTTTATTAATTTATTTTGTACAGCCCCAGGTGCCTTTATTTTAAAGAAGCCTTGATGACATCTTCAGCCTTAGAGGTGGGCAAATACCGGTTTGTTTTCCTCAATCTTTTCTTTCCTGAAGAATGTTTATGTCTAGATAAAAAACTGACTTGATAAACAGACTTGTGATTGAGATATGCATCTATGGGGATTGGTTATACTGTATGCAGCATACACTTTTATGTATTACCTGGAGCTTCCAATACAATGACTGATATCTTGAGATTATGGTTTTGTATGTTTAATTGTATGTTTAATTGTTAGTAGATGTGTCAGTGGAATACCAGACATTAGGAAGACAGTAATCCAAATAAATCTTTCTGTGCCACAACAACACTAAACATTACCATTGTGTTTAACAATATTATATGATTTAAGGTTTAGTTGACCCATAAATAAATAAATAAAAAAGTTTCACCATTTTTCAACTGTCCATACAATGAGAGTCAAAAGGTTTTACAAAATATCTGTTTTTGTATTCCAAAAATTAAATAGTTGAATGGGTTTGGAATATCATGAAGGAGAGTATGACAGAATACATAGAATACATTTTTTTGTTGTTGAGTGAACTGTCCCTTTAAGTTCGTTGCAGTATATAGCTGCCATTAATTCACATGAACCAGTACATGAAAGTGAATCTTACTGGATGAGTGCTGATGATTGTTTTCTTTCTGATGCATCAGTGTGTGTGTGTGTGTGTGTGTGTGTTTAAACATTGAGATCTTCTCTTTGCAAACCTCCAGTGGTACTTATTGCTAACCTTTTAGAGAGCACTGTGATAAGGACACCCTCCAGCGGTCTGTGCTGTTTAACCCGGACTACTTAAGACGAAGCTCTTAAGAGTTCTTGCATGTGGATTCAGTGGAAAAGATTATTTTTATATTTGCAGAAGAGCTGTTACTATAATCTGCAGTGCATGACATTTCCATGAACTGATGATTGTGTTCTTGAGTGGGGAATCACAGAATAATTTAAATCTCAATTGTGGTCTGTGCTGTGATTATTTAGGCGGGTATAGTTTAGAATTAGGTGAAACCAAAACGGCCCTAGAAAACAACACACACTTTTTTAACTGGACTTTTGACTCAATACCTTCTAGTTAGGTACTGTGTCCTTGTGTGACAACTTGCCCCAGTCTCATTTCATGCAGGCATTAGAGATTCCTCATGTGTTGTCTAAAATCTCCTCTGACCAATGACCACTAGCTTTACTATTACAGAACAAGAAAACAAATGCAACACGTAGACAAATACAGTGCTATGTTTGCACATTCAGTAGATATAGCGTACTGCAAGGAACTAGTTTAACGTGATATAGGCCTACATGCTGGCGTTTTGCTCACTGGATGAATTGTTTACTTCACAATAATGAAAAGTGCTCAAACAACGTTTTTTTCCTGCCGTGGATTCGTTGCAGTGCGTGTCTGAATACACTCAATCCAAACCTCTGCTTCAAAATCTCACGCGCATCTCGAAGACGCCGTGACGGACGGACACGGTGACGTTTTATTGTAAGCGCCCACTGTTCATTTGAAGAAATAAAGCGCTATTGTCACTCGTGCTGAAGCCCAGTTGTCAGATCGCACACTGACTCGATATTTAGCGTGATTTGCGTTTACCAAAAATCGTTTTTGACTCTTGCATATGGCTATGATCATTCATAACGATCTCATACGGGTATGTTGGTAATTTCTCTCTCTACGGCTTATCGTAGCTACACTGTTTAGACATTATTATTAGAATTCAGTTGCATATTTTATAACCCAACGCTCGCGAAATATTGTATAAAACCCGTATTATTTTATGTTCGTCTGTTCACAACGGCTAGTGAAATGAAGTTGAGTTGTGAGACGCGAGATGCGTCGCCGTCACTGTCGTATCGCTCCATCAATGACACCGTATATGAGATCTGTACGGTGTAATCGAAATTATGCCAAATCTGCCATGTGCAGTCCTGCATGGGGTATTTTATTATTGCGAACGATCTCCGTCCAGCGTTTTTTAAAATATGTTTTGCGTTTTCGATCATTTTGAGGGACTGGAGAAAACTCGCGAGTTAATCATGTTGGACACAACATCATAACGCTCGAGCATTGTTCACCAATAACGTGCGCGCGGCGAGACCAGAGCCGAAGGATTCGCGTGGCGCCTCAGATATGAATGATGATGGAGGCGGATAACGCGGAGAGCTGGTTTCCTCTGTCAGAAAACGGAAGCACAAGTTTAAACGCATCTAACCTGGGGTTCCTAAACGCGTCGTCTCCGGTGGGTCTGTGGGGTGATGCTCAGGATAAAGAGGTGACACAACTGGAGGAGATCCTGCACGCGCAGGAAAGAGCCTACAAAGATTTCACTACCACCATTCAAGTTTTCATCCTCATCGGCTCCCTTTTGAGTAAGTAGACAAAAAAGAGGATTCTAAATGTTTGGCTATTCACCATCAAATGTGTACGGGCTTCATCTCTAAATCTATTTTAATTAAACGATCAATCACATATAACTGGTTAATTGATGCGATAAACGGCTTACATTTTGATCCTATTATGAATTAATGGAGAATCGCAATGTGCTTGTGAATGGATAACCACTCTAAAGGTTATAGTTGGGGCACAAATTTTATTTGGAATGTGAAAATTGTACAATCATGATCACAAGCTACATATTTTCCGTTATGAATCACATTTTTTAGCAGATGTTACAATGTAGTATGTTCATACCAATAGAGGGATGAGAAATTGTAAACAGAGTTATTGAGCATTCACACAATAATGACGCAAAGGTGTTGTAACTGGACATTCTACAGCAAATATTTTGGTTTCCCAATCTGTACAATGCAAGCAATTAACAAACAAAAAAGTTATTATATTTAAATATTATGTGCCAAGTTCACACTTAAATCTGTTTTACTTAAAATCCAAAAAAGAAGATTTGTATACATACTGTAGGTCTTAGTATAAAAAATGTACGCTTGGTCAAAGTATGGAAACTTATGGGAGGAAGTGATGTTGAATAGCTGTTTTGTGTTATTAGTTTTCTCTAGGGAGCATAAGTGCAGCTTTATGTTCACTTCTTTTGTAAATGTTTATTTAAGTATTGACCTTAACTTAGTGTTCATTTCCTTTCTATATGATGATATCTTTCTAAATTAGTAGAAACAGCATTTTAATCACAAGTTGCTTGCAACTATATGTTTAGAGTTAGCGGACCCCTGTCCATACTTTAGATTTTTACAGTACATCACAACTTGTCGTTGACACTTTGTACAAACAGCTTGTTTTTTTTTTCTAAAATCAAAACAGACACTATATTAGAGAGCAGTGCTATTTTAATTATTTGCCATGCCAGAGATATTTCCAAGAAAATTTGTTAAGATGATTGTGTGAATTCTTACACATTGCAGCAAAATAACTATCACATCTAGAAGCCAGTGATCATGCCACAAATCAGAAACAAAAAAAAGGGTTGAGATGTTGTTTTAACTTGGTTCATTCATGCTTCAACTGATACAAACAGAGAAATGAAATGTTTCCCCAGTCAGTCACATGCCATGTTTCTAAGAAGGCTTTTTCACGACAACTGCTTACTCTGACAATAATACCTGCGACAAAAAAGACAGAATTTTGTTTACACCGATTACATATATATGCTGTAGAACATGACTGATAATCTTATAGAAATTATACAATATTTAGAGAAAGAGAGGTATGCAGAGCCTCCTCACAATAAATAAGATTTTAGCATTGTTTATAGTATAATGTCCTTTTGTTCTTTCTTTTTCTTTTTTTCTGAACTACGTCAAAGGGTGGCAGTTTTGTCAAGACTCAAACAAACGAGCCATCACATGACTAATTAGCATACAGACGCTTAGTTTGACCGTAATCTGATTATCTGTTTCTGCACTGGATTAGGGCTCAAATTTCAGAAAAGTTGGGAATTTTGTGTTTCAGACATTCATTGTGATTACTAGTGACGGAAGTCATTGTGGCAATGGGTTAATCATTATTTCACTCAGGTTTCAGCCTGAGTGAAATAACACTATTAGCCATGGGCATACTGGAGAATTCTAGGAACAAATTGACAATTGTCCAGCACTGTCAGTGTGCACTCAAAATGTCACCAGAGTAATAACACAGAGGCAGCTGCAGATAGATTCCACTGTGCTTTGCCCGTTACACCTGCATGGTAATGGGAAAAGATGAAAGTCACAGTCATTGTGGAAAAGATGCACCTTCCAAAAGTGTGTCAAGCGTAATAATGGGTCTGGGTAGAGAGCACCTGTCACCTAAGTGCTCCGCTCACATCAACATCCAAGGAAAGATACACCTCAGGCTCCATTTCAATTCAAGCCATGTGAATTCCATCATGCCCATGCATAATTTCTGCAAAGTAAATGAACCTGGCATAGATTTCCACTTAAAGTGACATGCTGCATTTCCGTTTACTAATACTTTTCTACATGCTTTCTCTTATTTAAACGATGAACTATGGTGTGAAGAAATGAAGCAAACTATGGAAATGCTTATCAGTTACAGCTGTGTTGTCATGTCATATTAAAGAATATTCTTGGTTAAGTATAATTCAGGGTTCCTAAAATCTTGCCCTGGAGGGCCAATGTGTTGCAGAGTTTAGGTCCAACCCTAATCAAACTCACCTACTTGTGACTTTCTAATGATGCTTAAGACATTGGGCTGTGATTATGGTTAGAGCTAAACTCTGTAGGAAAGTGGATCTCGTGGGCCAGATTTGAGGATCCCTGGTATAAGTTAAGGTCAATGGACAGCTTTTGACTTTCAAATTGTCCCTCATGGACTGTGGAAGTAAATAGGACCAGGTTTGGAGTATATAAAAGCAGAAATGTATGTTCATGACTATATTAGAACACTTTCCTGTTAAGAGTTATTAGACCTGTAAAGGTAAATCATAATTTTTATAGGAATTTTAGGGTTTCAGATGATAAATTGTATTTGGTTAAAAATAAAAAACAGTGATACTTTAATTGTAAGTGCTTTACAATAACCCTCTTTTTGTGATTTTTTTTTGTTTTTGTTTTTTAGAAAAGAGGAAACTGAATTTTGTGGTAATCAACATTATGCTACAGTTGTTCTCAATTGAGCTTGTACTGAACCCAGAATATTCCTTAAAAAAAAACAAAGAATTACCCCAAAAGTGTTACCCCTCATGTGAACATCTCAGTAGTAGAAGCGCTTGGTTTCTATGTGTCTGTGCATGCTAAGCCTTTGGTTCCTTCTCAAATCTTATACCCTGTGCTGTGAGCCTCATTTGTCCTCAACAGCAGCATAAGAATGCCATACTCTTGCTTACAGGAACCACAAAGGGAAAAATGTTTGTTTCCCCCTTCAAATTAGTGTGCAATCTTCAGGTACCTCATTGCCATGGGAACTGCTGTAGACAATAAGATGAGGGCTGCTCATGTCCCACTCACATTCAGTTGTCTCCTTAAACACTGACATAGGCTTGTAACACTCCTCAACCTTTTCTCCTTTCCATCTCTTCGTCCCCAGGCAATGCTGCAGTGCTGTGGTGTACTTGTTACACCAATGTCTTCAAATCTGTCACAAATCTCTTCATCAAGAACCTGGCATGTTCTGGGATTTGTGCTGGGTTGGTGTGTGTGCCCTTTGACATAGCCTTGAGCGCCAGTCCCCTATGCTGCCTATGGGTCCATACACTCCTGCTGTGCAAAGCCATCAAGTTCCTACACAGGCTTTTCTGTTCTGCCACTGTGCTCAGCTTTGCTGTCATCGCCCTGGATAGGTGAGAGGCTATGCATGCTAATTCACCCATCTTTTGCTAACAATGAAAGTGTAATTGTTTCAGATTTGAGGTCACTAAGGGTCTCAGCCAAACATTAATTAAAACAATTGGTAAGATAATAATATGGCGAATGATCTCTTTAGAAAATCTGAAAACTCTTACAGTTGTAGTCAACACATGGGCACCAGCTGTTTCACAGACTAGTGCTTCCATAGCAGCCTACTCTGCCAGAACCTTTATCAGTTCATTGAATAATTTATTTTGCTTAACACAGAAGCCTTTCTTGAGACGTTTGTTTCACTTCAGAAAAAAATGCACCTTTCAGGCACAAAGCACATAATAAAACGTACTGATTTTCTTATTTGACAACATTTCTTTTGCGTTTAATTGTGCTATAAACAAGTTAGTCCACTAAAAAGTGTAATTGTTATGTAACTGATTTAAATAGGGCTGGCAAATGTTTAAACAAAAAACATTTAGCACAATTTGTTTAGATAGATTTTTGTGAATCTAAACCATTCAACTAGTATAAGTCTGATCTCTAAGCAAAACAGTGTAGTCTAACTGATTCACAAACAAATTACTTTTATGAGTCGCTTCCTTTTAGTCAGTATCATTCAGTGCAACTTGTATAGTCTGATCTATAAATGACTTATGAACTAGTTCTTTTAAATGAATCAGACTTATTAGCATGACCAGTGTATTCCAGCTGATTCCCAAATAAATGACTCTTTTTAGTGAATCAAAGCCATTAAGCTCAACTAGTACAGTCCAGTCCCTGAACATCAGCTAAAAGAAAGCTGCTTGGTTTGCAAATTACTTCAGTGTGAGCTGTGCGTTGTTTGTCTATTTTAACAATAGTTAATGGACCTTTTTTGCCTTTGAAATTTCATAAAAATTTTGCTTATGTGACTGCACCTTAACAGTGGTGCGTTCCCTGTTTCACTTCCAGGTACTACTCTGTGTTGTATCCTCTGGAGAGAAAGATATCAGATGCCAAATCCAGAGACCTGGTTATCTACATCTGGGTACATGCGGTGGTGGCCAGCGCCCCTGTTTTTGCCATAAGCAATGTGACGGATGTCTACGCCACCTCTTCCTGTTCTGATGGCCAATCACTTGGACATCTGGTTTACATGATCACATACAGTATCACCACACTCATTTTGCCACTAGCAGTGGTGTTTCTAGCCATGGCACTAATCCGCCGCGCACTAAGCACCAGCCAGAAGAAGAAAGTGATCATTGCAGCACTGCGCACCCCACAGAACGGCATTTCCATCCCGTATGTGTCTCAGCGCGAGGCTGAACTTCATGCCACTCTGTTATCCATTGTTCTAGTCTTTGCACTGTGCAGCATTCCCTATGCTGCTCTGGTCATATACCGTTCAGTGCTTGGAGCTGCTAAAGCCTCGTCTTGGTTACAACTGACCGCCGTGTGGCTGCCAAAGGTCTCTCTTCTCACCAACCCACTGTTTCTTCTCACAGTAAACGGATCTGTGCGGCGTTGCCTTCTTGATATGCTAGTACGCTTGCATCGACGCTATAGCCGAAGAAACATGGTCAGCATTGGGGGTCTGGCTGAAGGAGGGCCACTAGAGGGCGATACTGGGGTTCGCTCTGGTAGTCAACTCCTGGAGATGTTCAATATCGGCCAACAACAGATCTTCAGACCAAACGAGGACGAAGAAGATGAGAATGACATTTCCTCTGTGGCCTCTGCCAACATTCAACCCAAAGATGAAGGACAGGGTGGAAATGGAGGGGTGGCAAGAGAGCTGCGTCAGCCGCAGTCAGGGGACGTGAAAAAAGAAGAGGGCTTAGAGTTACCAAAGCATTCTCCTATTCAGTCATGTGCCTATTCCTCTTCACAGGTCGCCCCGGTGACTCCCACAGACCCCGAGGATACAACACAGTTTGGTTTTGGGCCATTTGAGTTGCCTCCACAGTGGCTGCCTGAAACCAGGAACAGTAAGAAAAGACTCCTTCCTCCCCTGGGTAACACACCAGAGGAGCTGATCCAGACCAAGCAGCCCAAAGTTCGGCCCGAGAGACGCATCAGTAGAAACAATAAAGTTAGTACCTTCCCCAATGTAGATCCATGAAAAAGAGTGCAGTAGACCAAATCGTAAAAAGCCAAAAATGAAGATTGGTTGTGTTTTATATCTAAAGTTATTTTGACATGATCTTCTATGTGAGTGCAGAACAATGAAGGACATGGAGAGTATTTGTTTACAGTAGAAAGTAGGAGGGGTTTACATGCTCTCATGCTGTCTATTTGGACAATATAATAGATATCCCTTCATCTACTGACAACAGGAAATTGATCTTTCAGAGGAAATTCAAGAAAAAACATAAGGTAGGCATGAACTGTATGACATTTGTTTTGTTGGAATGGTCAATAAAATTACAATCACAATCAATTTTTTGTAGATACGTTTGCTGTGTTGAATTTGACTAATGTGCCCTGCTTTACTTTTATTTACCATAATCTATCTCACATAGCTTGAACAGCTAGTTAAAAAAAGAATGTATTGCACTCAAAATTAAAATATTATTAATTATAAATGAACTTTCATGTACACTACCATTAGAAAGTTTTTTTTATGTTTTTGAAAATGTCCTAATGCATCTCACATGTATGCAAATCGTGTGCAAAAATTTCTTACATGACAGTTATTTGAAGAAAAAAAAAACCTTCTCTTTCAATCTTATCTGTCCAATTGTAAAATAAATATTAGGTATTTAAAAAGGTTCTTAAATCTCTTCTTGACCAATATTCAGTATATACAAATATCTATCTTCATTAAACACATTTTCACTCAGTTAATCACCTTTCATGGCAAAAGCAAAGCTAAAGATTAAGCACTTGCATGTGACTGAAAGGGAAATAAAATGTATTCAAGAAGGCTGCGTGTTTTTCTCCATATGCCAGTTTTAGTGCCATTAATTAAAAGTTTTGATGGATTTTAAAGTTGTTTAATGTGTTTTCCAAATCCAGAAACCACTAGCTTGGATTCCTGCTTGAGCTACACCACTACTGGTATGTGGAATTAACATAATACTTGTGATCTTTTCCACAATGGTTTAATGTATAAAAAATGTCAAGCAAAAGTGTTCTTTGGAAGTAAACTGATTGTCATCCATTTACATGGCAAAGCAGCACTTTTAAAGAAGCAGTAAGTGTCTCTCAAATTCAGTTAAACTAAATACCTCAAAATTGAAGTCAAGGGTTCATTAAATTAGAGTTGCATAGTGTCACAAATAGCTCTAAGACACGAAGGCTGAGGATCCAAATGCGGTGATTATTCAGAGGATAAACCACAGTCGTGATCCAAACAATAACAAGAAACACAGACGAAGAGTAATCCAGAACAAGGGGCAGAAACAACCAAGACAGAGGAAAACAGGAAATAACAGCTCAGAACTGCAGTACTAAACACATACAGGACTTCACAATCACTAGCTGTGTTTCATTTTGAAGGCTGCATATGTAACCCCTCTCACCCGGGTCCTCTCTGACACTCCTCTCACTCGCAACGAACGGGGCTCGAACCAGGGTCTTTCGGCATGGGAGGCGGACGCACTAACAAGGAGGCTAAATGGCTACAGCCACTAATGTCTGTCGCTAGTGCGTCTCTTGAGGTTTACCTGCACAGCACTACTCGCTGGCCTCCGTGACACTCACCCCCCTAAACCTCACTCCCATCCGGGTCACAGCACCAATGTAACCCCTCTCACCCGGGTCCTCTCTGACGCTCCTCGCACTGAGCGGGGCTCGAACCCGGGTCTTCCGGCATGGGAGGCGGACGCACTAGCAAGGAGGCTAAATGGCTACTCCGTGACACATATGTCATCAAGGCTGTCTCAAAGTAGTACACCCCGAATGCGACCTTGAAATTTGACCTTCTTTCACAGAAATTCTGAGGATGCATGAGGCATATCCTTCGCTACTACAGATAACCCACAATTCTTTGCATCGGTAACAACAACGGTCGATTATTTAAAAAAAAAATGGCTGGCAGGCAGATATAACCAAAGACTTTAGAATATTCTTAAAGGGACTCTGATGTAACATTACACACAAGCAAAGATGTAAATGTAAATTTATTTATTAAATAAAAAATGTAAGTATTTTCAAGTTTTCTTTTTTTTTAAGCGTGACAGAGATATGGGATGGAGTGCCCTCCGGTGGTTATCAAGGGCACTCCAGATGGCGATTGTGACAAAGCCTCCCCTTAAGGAGCAGCTTCCAGAAAGTGGGTGGAGTGAGCAGAACAGGGGGAGGGATGGAGAGCCAGGCCCATGGACAGGAAGTAGAGCTATTAGGCGAATTAGGGAGCATGAGTGGGGCTGAAGGAGCAGGTGACCAAGGCAGGGCCGGCGGAGCAGGAACACCACAAAGGCAGAGCAAAAGACTATCAGGATTGAGCAGCCAGACCAGAAGACCACCAGGGTGGAACAGACTGGATGAAAGTGATCTCCACAATGGTGGAAAAGACCACTGGGGTTGGGCTGATGGAGCTGAGGACCATTTCAACTGAGCTGATGGTTTACCAAAATTGCTCAGGCTCAGCAAATGTCCACCAAAGTGGAACAGTTGAAGCAGGAGACCACCAAGGCGGATCAGGCAGGAAAGCAAAAGAGAGCACAAAGGGCATAACAATGGCTTCTGAGGCCATAATAGGACAGTCAGACAGTTCAGAAACAGTATCTTTGGCCATGAAATGGCAGGTGAAGAGCTCAGATACTGCCTTCTTGACCATGACAGGGCAGACAAGGGATTCAGAGACAACTTTCTTGGCCATGAGACACTATAAATCAGTTCATTGGGAAATGAGCGACACCTGCTCCACTCGCCGGTCTCGCGTCCCACGGTGGAGATTGGAAGAATACAAAAGAGGAGCGACAACAGTGAAGGACGAGAGAGGACCTGCCCTGGGTTTATTTTGGGTGTGTTTTTATTTGTATAAGGAGGGACGCGCTGCCGAAGATCCCTCGCCACTGTGCTGAACCCGCGGTGCCATCGAGCAGGGCGAGGGAGTGTGCCGCCATGGACACTCGAGGTGGTGGGCTAGAGTGAGTTGCCGGGGACAGATGAACGTGCTGCCGGCCGCCCGTGGTGTGGAGGGGCAGCTGCCATCCATGAGGGAATCGGAGGAGTCGGGCCGTTAACCAGGGAGCCGGAGCCTGCTGCCATCCTTGAAGGCATCCCCTGGAGGGGAAGTAGAGCGGAAGTCTCGTGGGTACTCCCCGGCGTAAATGTGAATTGTTACAATCACTTTGTCCAACAAGCAGCTTTGAGGCTCTCTGATCACTGTTATAGCACCTGCAAACAGAAACTGAAGTCAGCTAAACCTTTAACAAGGACTGTAAAAAGATGGACCAGTGAAGCATAGCAGAATTTACAAGCTTGTTCGACTGCACAAATTTGATTTTTTTTTAAGTTGTAGCCACCGATCTGGATGAATTCACAGAGACTGTAATAACAGACATTAGTTTCTGTGAGGATTTGTGCATTCCTGCCAGAACTCATTTAATTTATAACAATGACAAACCATGGGTCACTGCAAAACTCAAGACACCCAAAAGAACTAAAGAAGATGCTTGCAGGAATAGGGACAGAGTCTTGTAAAAACAGGCCAAAGTCACATTGACAAAGGAGATCAGACAGAAACTACTCCGAAAAGTTGAGAAATCAGTTTTCAGCCAATGATTCTGCCTCAGTGTGGAAAGGACTGAAAGACATCACCATTTACAGGACCCCATCCCCCAGCACTGTGTTGAATCAACAGCTGGCCGACGGTTTGTATGAGTTCTATTGCAGGTATAAAAAACCCTAACATCTGTGGTCATGAAGTCATTTGAAAGAATAGTGCTGGACCATCTGAGGAACATCACTGGACCCTTGCTGGACCCCTTGCAGTTTGCATACCGAGTAAACAGATCTGTGGATCAACATGGGACTGTACTACATCCTGCAACATCTGGACAGACCAGGGACTCTTGTGAGGATACTATTTGTGGACTTCAGCTTGGCCTTCAACACGATCATCCCAAACCTCCTCCTATCCAAATTAACCCAGTTCTCTGTGCCCACCTCCACCTGATTACCAGCTTCCTGACGACTGTACAGCAAAGGATCCCTCTGTCAAGCTCCTGAACTTTGCAGACAACAACACATTTATTGGCCTCATCCAGGATGGTGACGAGTCTGCTTACAGACAGGAGGTTAAAGAGCTGACTGTCTGGTGCAGTTATAACAACCTGGTGCTGAACATGTTCACAAATGCTGCTTTATCAAGCATTTCATGCAAGATAAATTGAAAATTCTAAATACAGTCGGTTTCCTTCTGAAGTATTATCAAAACACCCACACTGGTTTTTGATTTTGAAATGTGCAGTGCTTATGTTTATTCATTGAAGTCAAAGCCTTTTGGAAAATCTATTTGTGGCAGTCAGTTTTGATATTGTGGCGGCCCGCCACAAATAAATCAATGTGTGGGAAACCCTGGAGAGTGTGTAAAAGGGTTGGCAAAATCATTCTGGGTCCTTCACACCCAGGCCACTTCCTCTTTGAACTATTGCCATCTGGTCTGCACTACAGAGCACTGAGCACCAGAACAGACAGGCACAAGAACAGTTTCTTACCTCAGGCAGTCCACCTTATGAACAGTTAACTTGGCATTAAATGTAATGTGCAACACAGTTTATACATTTATTTATTTAAAACTCCATACTTCATTTGTATATTATACCTCTACACACAAATGCCGTTTGTCTATTTGTATATTGTGTATTTTTTTTTAAATAGTTGTTGTATATTATTATTTCCTATTCCTCTATTTCCTTGCTTATTCTATTTTGTTATCTATTTCTTGCCACTTTAATCTTTTTGTGCTGTAGAAGTTTCTGTCTCCAAAAACAAATTCCTTGTATGTGTAAAAATACCTGTTGATAAAGCTCTTTCTGATTCTTAAAAAAAAAAAGAACATAATGACAAATAACACTTAGTCTACATGTTTTTATTTTATGGACTTTAAAATACAGTAAATCAGTTTAGGCAAATTGCTTATGAAACTCCCTTCTATATAAGGATGGAGACATATTTATATTAATTAGGGTGACAATATGTCCTCTCATTCATGGACTTGTCCTGGCTGGGATTTCTAAATTCCAACTTCTAGGTCACATTCCTGTGATGTTAGCATCATTCTGCTATTCATTCACAGTCATTTGTAAGAAAATGATCCAGGATGCATTGATTTCACAGCAAATTTCTGACTACCATAATATATCGTAAAATAATACTCTTTAATTCTGTAAATTCCTGGCAATTCTTTACAGTGTACATGATCGACAAATAGTGGCATTCAAGAAGGTTGGATTTACAGAGAATGCTCAAAGCAATACAAATATGCATAAACATAATGTATGAGGACTGTAGCGAGCACGTCAATAGGAAAACAAAGCCAAAACCTTGAGATTTTAGGCAAATAAGAAATATCAGCCAGGACATGGGGAAAAAGAGGACACATGATCACCCTAATTATATAAAATATCTTGTATGTACTGTGAGATTAAAACCATATCAAAATCAAAATATGGTCTTGGCAGCATGAGTGGTCTTGGCAGCATTTTGCAGTTATCAATCGCACATTGACGAGCTAGGCCTGAGGATGTCAGCTCTTTACATGAGAACTCAGCAGCAGAATTGGCCTCATCTGATGGAGGCTCACGGCTAGACTCCTAGACAAGTGTATTGTCAGAGTAAATACAGCCCATCTCAATTCAGCCTACCCACCGGCATGATCCTTGAAGGCAATTGCAGGGAGTATCATAATTACATCTCAAGTATCTGGATCCATGGACAAGGTGACAAAAGGGCTCTCATCGAAACTAGCACACAAAAAGAAGATCCAATATGTGCATTTGGGCTTTCTGAAGTAACCGTCATTTTTTCTTTTGAACAACATATTGAAGATATTACATCAGCAATATCTACAGGGTCTAGCATAATCTCTAAAACGCAATGCTGTGACCAATATGGCTAGACAGGAACTTAAAACACTTGTTTTATTGGTTCACTTTAATCTTGTCTGGGAAAAACACAAGAGAATTTGATGCCATATCCTCATAATTCACTTCAGTGAATGGAAACGATCTCAATGACACCCTAAGCCTGCCTCCTCAAAAAAGAGCCAGATGAATTATACGAATTATACCCACTGCAAGTAGATTTCAATAAAATAAAAATGCACTGGATGTCCCTTTTGAAATTGGTAGAGGGGAAGAATAAAGCCTACAGAGCAGTGTGTTCGTATCCGAAAATATAGGCAATATTCTTCTTGTGATTATGGTGTTTTGAAAAATGACTGTCCTCCTAAAAAGGCTCCTCAGCCAGTCATGACTGTTAAGTAAACACTATTATCCAGTGTAAATGGCTGACCCAGGGCCACTCTGTAGATTACATTTGCCGAGGCAGCCTCCCTTTGAGTCATAAATCAATGAGGGCTTGAGAGACCTGGACCACATACAGCAGGCATAAAACAACACCAATTACCAGAAGCAACATAAACATTTTGCTTCATGTGGGGATATATGATGTAAGTGTTTTTTATTTATATCATACACAGTTTAGGGGAAAAAACCTTCGAATATCTATGGCTGCAGGAATCAGAAACATATATCTGGGGAAATTGGACCGTTTTATGACACATTCAGCATCTTTTGCTCTTTCTGTGAGGAAGTATAGTTCCTTTTCTATATCTGTTGGTTCGGGGTCTTTCATAACCACTATATTGTTGACATAAATCAGTTTGAATGACATAAGCTACTTTCATGTATTTGTTTATGACCCCCTCTCTTTACAGTGACAATTATTTTACAAGTGCTTAGATGTCTGGGTTGCATGAATGAGATAAAGTTTTCTATGTCGCTCGGCACATATTTGATGAAAATAATAATAATAATAATTATTCTTAGTGACTTGAGTGACTTTGTAAAATAGAATTTGGATAAATACATCTGATTTAATCAAGAATAATTAAGAATTAGACTCATTCATGAACACAGGACAAAACTTGGGAAAAATATAATAAAATGTTGCTGCTGTCAGCCAGTACTTCCATTTATTTGCATTAGAGGGCAGTGCAACCTAAGAAAATTTGGTCATATGAAAAAGTAGATTTGTTTAGGCTGACATGTTGTGAAATGAATTAGGATTATAATATTTCCTATTTCAGGCCAAGTATGCCCTAAGGTATCCACTTCTCTGCATTTTAAAATGATTCATATATAATTTACATGCTTAAGGCTCTGTCAACCCACAAAATCCTTAATAGACCTCAAATAAAACAACTCGAACTTGTCACATGACTCACACCAATAAACAGCATATCAGTTTCTAATCAAAATAATCAAGGTATTACCACCGTTAGGTATTTTACCATTTTAGTGCTGAAGTACAAAAAAAAACTGTTTTTGAGTTTAGCTTAATTGAATAAATTCACATTATTATTATCACAATTAGCCACAAATATATATACAAAATGATGGATTTTGTTGTCAAACTGAAGGTTGTCCACTTTCTTTCAGGTTGTCATTCAGCTGGAAATCAATAGCAGGCCTTTGGCTTGAACTGAAGATCATATATTACACTGTCAAATTATGATTACTATCGAAAGTCTTGCAAATTCATTTAAAGGGCTTAAACAAAATTAAACGTATACTAAAGATGGACATTAAGCACTTGAAGATTAGCCTACTGAGATAACATAACCCTTTCATCTTAACATACCAAGGGCAAGAGCTGTCATTTACCGAATATGAACCACAGTTGTGTTGCAATCCACACTACAAGACCTGGCAGGTTTTGAGCAGAGCAAACTAAGGATGACTCTATTTTTCAATACAAAATGCTGTCCACTAGTTACGAATAAAACTCAAAATCCAAAAGTAGGTTAAAAGAAAAGTTACAACGGTATCAATAAGATGTAATGAGCTCTGGATTAGGGAAAGACAACAACAACAACTTCAGGCTAAGTGAAAAGTCATGGTGTATTAGACTGCCAAGTGTATCTCTTTTGCCAAGTTTTGTTAAGCAGTCCACAGTCATCAGCCAATCAGTATGTGGCTGTTATTGACAGATGGGAATCATCTAATAAGAGTCATAACACAAAATGTGTGACCTCATTGGAATTGATACATTGATACAAAAAAAAATGTAACCATAAAAAGTTGTATTATTATTATTTTTAATCTTCTGTTTTATTGCATAGTTGCTCTGTTACTTACCGTTTGAGTCAAATGAAGAGTGCTTAAGTTCACTGCAGTCAGTGGTGCATGTCACGCAGACAGTTAGCAGGTAGCAGCGTGTGTTGTCTCTGAAGAAGCTGTCCTAAAGAGCTCTTTCACTGTCTGTACTTGAGCCTCTCATAAAACAAAGCCCATTTTCCAAAAGAGCTCCAACATTCCCACATTATTACTTGGTCTACAAAAGATGAGTCACACCTTCCATTCAGCCAACCTGCTGGTCCAATCGCACAGCCACTTTCTCCAAGTGAATTCCTTTTAAAATGCTGTCAGGCATCATTTGCATTTACTTTATATTTACTGTTTCACACATAAAATGTTACACAAAAGACCCTTAACAACTGAACAACAGTAGTAGTAACCCCCAAACCCAGACAAGCTTGACTGGATAAACTCAGGTGAAGTTGCATAAAATATCCTTATTCAGCTTATTCAAAATTTACAGTGCAATAAAACCTAATAGGCTATATTTAGATGTAGTATATTGCTAGTTTGTTTTATGTACTAGTGATCATTTAAGGAATAAAAGAGAAAGGTTTTAGCACCTGACTATGGCTTGCTTGGAAAAACAAAAGAGACCTTTTTTTCCTAAATTTTTAAGATGTGCTGTTACCTAGCATCTGATTTTTCTTTAGCTGCTTCAAGAACAGCCATCGTACCATCCATTTTATTCCCCTGTAAAGCTGACAACTGGGCATCAGAAAGTTTATTTTTGAGGTCAAACAAAGCTTGTACTGACCACAGCAAACTTAAGATGCACTTTCATAGTCTTTATACACTGCAGAAGCAAAATTCAGTTACATTGAATGTACTATTTCCGTTTGATTTTCTTGTGACAACATTCTTCTATGGAGTTGTCAGAATTGAGCACTTATAAACCACCATAAGGTTTTTTCATATTTTTATTTTGCAGTGGTGGACAGTAACGGAGTAGCTTTACTTCGTTACTGTACTTAAGTACATGTTTCAAGTATCTGTACTTTACTGAAGTAGTTTTATTTTGAGTAACTTTTACTTTTACTTCACTACATTCCAAAGCATAAGATCGTACTTTTAACTTCACTACATTTCATAAAACATATCGTTACTCCCTATAATATATCACGTGCTCCGACACGCAGAAGCGGTGTCTGATTCATCATGAACGAACTGAGTCTTTTCAAAATAAACCTTTAAATCGGATCGCGAATCGCACCAAACGATTCGTTTACGAATTAGAATGATCCGATTGCAGCTGTTCTGGAGTCGACCACTCACTGATTCAAATGAACCGTTTAGTGTGAGTCTACAGAAGTAAGAACCGTGAGATATTGTGACCGCGTGCGTCTGATGTTGCTAAAAGTAAGTTATTAATGTCGCAATTTAGGATTAATTATTGTAACTGAAAATCATATTTTTTATTATTTATTTTATATTTTTTATTTTGATAATTTAGAATTATTACTGAAATACAACCTTTTTTTTTGTTTCAAACAGTTCATTGAACAATAATAAATGAAGTACCTGAAGCTGACAATGAAGTAAATGTATAATAATTAGCAAAGATGATTAATTTAGCGCTGTAAACGCTGAGGGGCGGAGACGCGCTGCGGAGCGTCAGACGCGCTTGAGGACCAAACACAGCAGAGCGTTAGGAAACTTCACTCCTCTCTCTTTTACTATAGCGATTTATTTTTAGATACGTGATCTGAGTCTTTCATAGAGTTGTAGAGTTAGAGTTATTAGAGAAATAGAATTATTTTTTACATTCTTTGGTCGAAGTTTTCAGATCGGCAATTCGGAGCCTGTTCGCGACTCTGTTGATTCAGATCGGCACTTCGGAGCATGTTCGCGACTCGGTTGATTCAGATCGGGACTTCACAGCCTGTTCGCGACTCGGTTGATTCAGATCGGGACTTCTGGACTTCGGAGCATTTTCGCGACTCGGTTGATTCAGATCGGCACTTCGGAGCATGTTCCCGACTCGGTTGATTCAGATCGGCACTTCGGAGCATGTTCGCGACTCGGTTGATTCAGATCAGGACTTCGGAGCCTGTTCGCGACTCGGTTGATTCAGATCGGCACTTCGGAGCATGTTCCCGACTCGGTTGATTCAGATCGGCACTTCGGAGCATGTTCGCGACTCGGTTGATACCGATCGGCACTTTGGAGCATGTTCGAGACTCGGTTGATACCGATCGGCACTTCGGAGCTTGTTCGCGACTCGGTTGATTCAGATCAGGACTTCGGAGCCTGTTCGCGACTCGGTTGATTCAGATCGGCACTTCGGAGCATGTTCGCGACTCGGTTGATACCGATCGGCACTTCGGAGCATGTTCGCGACTCCGTTGATTCAGATCGGCACTTCGGAGCCTGTTCGCGACTCGGTTGATTCAGATTGGGACTTCGGAGCATGTTCGCGACTCGGTTGATTCAGATCGGCACTTCGGAGCCTGTTGGCGACTCGGTTGATTCAGATTGGGACTTCGGAGCATGTTTGATATTTTGTTTTAATTCAGATCTCGAAGCAGGAAGTGTTTGTCAAACAGTTAATTGGTGATAAATGAATATTTGAACTTGAGGCTTTTTTTTTTAGACGAGTAACGCTAGACAGACATGAATGTTTATTCAGAATGGTACTGAAAATAAGTAAATATTGTAGCTGATGCTAAATGCCTAGCAGGCTTGCTGGTGCTAACTTGAAGTAATTTTTATAAATAATGTCCAAATATTTTTATTCAACCACCTATATATATATATATATATATATATATATATATATATATATAAATATATATATATATATATAGATAGATAGATAGATAGATATATAGATATATAGATAGATATAGATATATAGATATATAGATTACATCTGGGGAGAAAAGAAAGGATGTGATGTTCAGAACATGGTAACTACAGTAATTATCAAAGAGGGGAAGAGATGCACCCCGTTTGGCCAGGGGTGTTCTTACACCGCAGACAAGGTTTGAGAAGGAAAAAAATCATTAAGAAAATATAATTATATTTTCCTTAAGATGTTCTTCCTAACTTCAGGCCTTATTATCTTGTCATATATAACTGTGGTTTTCTGTAAAACCACAAACTTTAAAATACTTTTTTCTTACGGGTGAAGATCAGATTATCATCTCTGTTTTCTCTCAGGTACATCACAGTGTAAGCTTCACAGTGAACATTACTCTCATAAGCGTAGTCCATATCAACAACAAAAATATATCTTGACTCCATATAGTGGTTATTTTGGAAAAAAATCCCAGGTATTTTGAGCAGTAGGATTATAAAAAATAAAAAAAGTGCTAATATAAAATTAAATTAGCCTATATAAAATTGCAAACATCTATCTTTCAGTACTTTTTTACTTAAGTACATACAAAATTGATTACTTTTGTACTTTCACTTGACTAAAATTGAAAAAGGAGTACTTTTACTTTTACTGGAGTAATATTTTATTATTCGTATCTGTACTTTTACTCAAGTACTTGATTTGTGTACTTCGTCCACCACTGTTATTTTGAAGACAAGCTTAGACCTTTCTTTCATCTCTCCTCATATTTCTTTTGTAGTAGCCTATCTGTTTTGGGTGTCTGGCTTGGGATCAGCTCTGCTGAGTCTGTTTAAACTCAGGTGCTGGGCCACTGCCATGGGACAGCTGATGTTCCTACAGCTTCCATATTTTAATAAACACACATTATTGTTCAAAGCTGTCGACATATACGCTGTATTTTGCACCACAACCTCTTGTATGGGTTCATTTTGAGCATTTTCCAGTTCAGTGACATGAGCATAGTGGAACTATAGAGCCTATATGTGAAAGTCTGATTCAAAATTTTAATTTAAAGATATACAAATGGTTACGTTTCTATGAAGGGAAGCAACTTATAGAACTAAGAGTTATCCTGTTTACTCAGAGTTCATACTTGGGTTCACACATCTCAACTTTGAGCATTGTACAGTCCAATGAAACAGCTTTCGTTCCACAGATGATTATTTCATAGATGGTAACAGCTTTCTTTTAATTAGCAGGAATGGTTTACGGAAAGAATGAGCTCAAATAATGAAGGGGGAGAGATGGAGCAACAGATTGAGGTTGTTGGGTACAGTCAGGCCATTGACCTGATAGCAAACCTTTTTCTTGATTGGAAATGACCCTATTTAACAAAAAAACAGGAATAGGTTTCTAAGCTTCAAGGGTATTATCAGGTGCATAGGCTAAGTGCAGAGTTACCGTATGAATGCTAGGTTTACAGTGGATCAACAACGTTGGCAATCCCAATATAAAATTTAAGGCTTAACTTAAAGTCTGATGTTTAGGTATCATGCAATCAATGCCTCAATGAATCCTGAAAAACATGCATCTGTCCCTGTTTTTACATGCTATAAGATTTAAGGGATATATATAGGCCCCATCTAATGTCTTAGATGTCTCACTCTTTAAAGAGTGATAGCTATAAATATTATCATTTTTTTTTCACTTTAATTTTTTACAATTTGATTATGTTTTAGTTTGATGACGCCATCCTCGGGGAAGTGGCATTATGTTTGATGGGAAAACGACATCAGCACAGACATCAGTGAGTATTAGCATAATCATTTGATTAATTCTGTGATGTTGTGGTTTTAGTTTAAGTGCTTGAACTTGACCGGAGCATATTTCTGAAAATCTGGTCATGCTTTTTATAGAAATTAATTTTTTTTAGTTAAGCTGTGTTGAATGTATTGATGTAAAAGTCAAACAGAGCTAAATAAGAGACAATGGGTGTTCAGACAATAACCAGTCACAGAAGTGAGTCAGAGGATCTAAATGCAACATAAAACAGGTACCTAAAAAGCCATCAATATACAGTACACAGAAATACGCCCATCTGTCATCTCATAGAGTTCATACATAAGGGAAAGCATTTATCATCATTATTATCGTCTCCATTTCTGTGTTATTTCTGCTGCTACAAGTTCAGAACCAGTGAAAATGTTTTCTTCAAGAGCCACAAAGGATAAAATTTTCAGCCTAATGTTCATGTTGAGAACGATTATAAGCCTTTTTATCTGTACCAACACTGTATATTGATTTAGAGCAATGATGAGAAGCTTATTGGTGAACAAGAATATATTGTATTAAATCAAGGGCCAGGAATCCATGCTTCTTGACTCCGAGTCTTATTATTGTTCTCTGTAGTTCTCCTATACACAGATTTTGTACATTAGTTTCAATATGACTAGGCTTCAGCCTCTTTTTCCCTTAAATGATTAACTCACTATTTCCAGTGGTCCTTGGAAGATTGGACAGGATTTTTAAACTAATGTACGTGCTACCATAGCTTTATATTGAGTGAAAAGGAAAAAATTGTGTTCAGCTGAAGTAATGACACATTCCGACCTGCACTTAACAGCAGGAAGAGTACTTTGACTATGACTATTTTTCAAAGCATTTCCTTCCTTGTTGAAATGGACAAGATGTACCAATAGAAGCACCTGGCTCTCTTCATGCATTGCAGTAAATGTTCCCAGTTTATTTTGAATCAAACACACCTGAAAAAGGCTTGCGTTTAGAGACCCTGGGCTTTGTTTCCCAAAAGCAGTGTCCTGAAAGCATTTGCATCTGTGGTTTCTAGCTTGCAATGTTTTTGAGAAACGCAGGCCTGAACAATTCAGTGGCTGGGTAAGTCCGATTTAAACTGCTAACCTCACATGGAGGCACATGTTTTCCCGAGTTGATTTTAAAGCATTGTTACACTTTCCTCTAGTTATTTTTGCCTGGAGCTTCTGGAGCTCTATCACGGGAAAGATGCATGATTTTTTGTGTGTGTTTTGATGGTGATGAGAGAATATGTAGACATTATCTCAGTTTAATTTAATAATTTTTTAAGTAATTAAGTCGTATAAATAATGACTGTTAAAAAGATCTACTGTAAAATGGACTCATACACAACATGTCAAGGGTTATTTGTATTCTGTCTTAAGCCTATCAGAGTGTCTCACTATTCAAAAACAGCTTAACCTGTTAGAAGATATTCTGTGGTTTTGATTTAAACTAGAGAAGCTCTTGCTCTTAGCCCGTGCGTTCCAGCACCATAAAGAAGTTCAGAAAAGTAATACTGCTCTTCTTTGAAGTGCCCCCCAAGATCAAGTCTTTGACATCACTAACTCATTTCAAGTCTAAGCAAAAAAACCCGCACCTTCTTGAAATTCCAGGCTGTGATCATGTTGCAGTAAAGTATATTCATGATCATCTGGACTCACTATATGGACCTTTGGTTTTACTTACTTGATTGAAAGAACATCTGCCGCTTTTATCAAAACCCTATTGACTTGTGACCGTGCTGTGTCACTGACAGTTGACGAACAAGTTAAAAGCTGCTTTGTTTTAATTGTTTTAATAGTTTAGAAAAAAAAAATTGAAGTATTTTAAAGAGAATACTTTATGAGATATGGGGCAAGCTGAGCTTAAATCTGTCTTAGTCGAAAGCATCAATGAAACACAAAAGAAATCGCTTAAATGTTGAATTATCCATCGTAGGTCTTTAGTAAACAGGCAGAGGCCCTACTGAGCTTATTAACCACACACACTGAGCTAGGATCAGGCCTTTAGAAGCTGTGTTGGGGAATATCTGTCAGTGTGGTCTCTCTCTCACTCACTCACTCAGTATTTGGGTGGTTTGTTGTGTTCTTTTGGATTGGGTGCTGCTGCTTAGGGTCAACCTGGCAGAGAGAAGTGTGGGGAAATCCACAGTGGCATCTGTCTCCTGGGGCCCTCAGCTGAAGAACCCACTGAGGACCCAACCATTACGTTCTGATGACTGTGATGTCACACCTCCAGACAGATTTTCTGGACTTGTAACAGCATACATGTGATTATTTGTGACAATATGTCATCTTTCACAGAAAATAGACTGTTAATTTACACAATATCTTATTGTGAGATATGCAAATATAAATAAATATTTAAGTTATTAGGGAAACTTTATTTCATCATTTGCAGTGCTTCATAACAGCAGGTCAATGATAAATTATAAAAAAATATATTTTGTCGTGAGTTGCTAGACTCTGCTCTCGGTTTGGTGGACATTGTTATGTCGTTTTGCACCAAAAATTACACTGTCCAATTACCCTTTTCAAATTATATATATAAAAAATGTAAATATTGCAAGCTAATGGCTTCAACAAAAGCATATGAAATTGATTAACATCCTCGTAGCTCACATTCTGTCTGTGTTCAAAAGGTTTACATTTAAAAATTAGTTCCCATATGGATAAAAGAAGGGGGATCTTTACTCCCAGAACCTGACTGCACCTTATGCAGTAACCAATTAGTGTTCACAACAGAATTAACTTGTCTGTTTGTTTGTTTTCTTTTGTGGTTAAAAAATAATCCATCCAGCAATGTGGAAAGCCCAAGGCGCATGTGTCATCCCGTTGAACCATTTTTGCCACAGCTGGCATGCTTGCTAAAGCAAAACATGGAGACAGGCCAAGAAACTTTGGATTACGTTTCAGTGGTAGAATGTAAATGCACAAATACTGCTTTGTAAAATCCCAAAGAAGGAGAACATCATGCCATGTGACCACTTTAGTACTTTGAATCACCCAGTAGTTCAGTGGTCAAGAGAAGTATTAATGGTTTCTAAATGTCTTACGTTAATATGGATTAGACTCCGTGGCTTTGATCAGTTGTCCAAAGTGTGCTCGGATGACCACCATTAGTATGAATTTTGGTCATTATTTGCTAATTTACTAGTTACATGTAAAACTCTGGTTTAGACCAATTTAATGAAGCAGGAACTGCAAATGTAGAGAACAAGTATTCGCATATATTGTCATTACTGTCATTTCCACAACATCACAGTCAGTTTACACACATTAAGTACAAACTAGTACAAAAAAGTTCAATTTGAAGTCACCATTTTACCTGATTGACAGATCTAATAATTTTACAGTAAGCTTTTTTTAATTGTCTGTTTTCACAGATGGGTACTGGTTTAAACTGAACTCTCACATTAAGTCCTGTGACATTTCAAATGATTTCAGCAAAGTCATTTTAAAGTGTAAGCAGCTCTTTGCTCCAGTCTTTACTTGGCATGTCAACCATGTTTTTTTCTCTTAATTAATTGCCTAGTCTGTGACAAATTTGAGTCAGAAAGATGTCTAAAACCCTTAATTTCCAGCGCAACATTAGAAAGTCACAATAATATTCATTCACTTGATCCAAAGGCCTCTGTCACAGGTTAGTGCTTGTTTCTCTTGAGTCCACGTGAGCCGTTTCGTTTGTCTCTCTCACAGTTCTTGGAGAATTGTGTTACATCGGGACACTTGCCCTTGCTCATAAAAGCATGCAGTCATTTAGTTTGAAGCGTTCCCCAGATCACTTCCAAAAGGCTTAAATGTCATTATAAGGCAGACCTGGCTCTGCATCTACCATATCTTTATTACTGTTGCTTTAATGGCTTCTGTGGGAGTGAAGTCATCTCATTTCCTCCGTTAAAGGTAATGGCTCATCAATGAAAAGATGCTGTAAAGCTTCAACAATGTGTGTCTGCAAATATAATACAGATTGACATGTCTTGAAAATTATGCACATATGAGTTTGATCAAAATGGTTTCAAAAAATACACATAATAATATTTTGGGGTTATATTTCTGAACTGAATTGTGCTTGTCAATTCAGGCAGCTCTGTTATCAGCTGTTTAAGATGAATCTTCGAATAACTTGTTTTTGTCTACTGATTTATTTTTTTGTGCTTTACAGAATGTGACATTCCTCTTTCTTCTGACACTAAATCTGTTTTAGGTTGTATGAAAAGCCTCTTAGGTAAATCATTGTTATGTCACATTAATGTCTTTTCGAAAGCTCATGATATTTTATCTGGTGCCAGGCATTACTTTGAGTGGATTTCTGGAGTGGAGAAATTATGGCTCTCATATGCTGTGAGTTTGTCATTAAAACAACATTGTTTCTGAGAAGAATTTTACTTTGGGTGGCATATTATTCATTATTTTATTACTGGCTTGATTTAAACAGTTCCTGAAAAAACCCTATCCATCAAGTTAATCAGGAGTGCCGGCGCTATAATTTTACTCAGTGTTATTTGGACAGTCTTAAGCAGTGTTTGTTCCAAGTTCTTTTGTGCTTCAACTGGTTCTAAACTGACGCAGAGGTGCACAAACCACAGGATTGGCCGAACACTTGTCAAGCATGAGCAGTGCAATCTGGCTTGCTCTGAGATCCTGCATTTGCTCAAGAACTTGCTCAATTCTTAATACATGGCAGCCGCTCTTCTGCCACGTGGCAAGCGCCATAAAGAGCAGATTTCTTTTAGTTTGAAGTATATAGTGTTGAGATTCGCCTCATGCTCATCTTTCCCCTGTGCCAGACTCCAGGCTGAACTCCAGAACCTCGGTGCACAAGTACACCATGCAGCGAACCCTGGAAGACCACCCCTGAGCATTACACTGTCTGGGGCAAATCACACAATAACATGCTCATGCAGCACTTAGAACTATATTTTATCTGAGATATTGAGGGTTAAATGGATAGTTCACCCTAAAAGTGAAAATGCTATTTACTCACCCTAATGTTATTCCAAACCTAAATATATTTCTTATGTGAAACACAAAGAGAATTTTTGGAGAATGTCCATGCTGTCCTTTTCCATACAATGAAAGTGACTGTCAAGTTCCAAAATAACAAGGAAAAAAAAAGTTATTAAAATGAGATGATATGAAAAAAGAATTAGTATGTTTCAAGTATATGAATCAAGTATGAATCACTTTCATAATACTTATTTTTTTACACTTTAAGGCATGACCCCCCAGTTCTCCTTGACATTTAAAAAAAACTTATTGTTTCTTTATTTTATTTTTTTGACCTGTTAAATGTGTTAAGCTCTTAGAAAGGGCGCGTGAGTCTTTTAGTATAAAAGCTGTTGCTCGTGCATTCATGCCATTGTCAGTCATTCAGGGTTCACACACCCTCCCACAGTCCCTCCTGACCAGACCCAGGCATCAGATTGTAAGGAGAGAATACAGACCAGGTGCAAACAAAATGTGAAATACTTTCAATGGGTGGAAATGCAGGTCATGGAGAAGGTTTACCATGCCTCTTTACATTTTTATAGGCCCTGAGATTTACTGTTTCCCTCCAAGGGACTGAGATTCTCCCTCCACAGCACAGGATTCCTCTCTGAAATTTTGAGCTGACACATAAACTGGCTTCCAAAGATGATCAGGATGAGTGTCTAGTTTATAACCAGTCACCATTTCTGTATATAACCCTTCACTTATGCTGCTGTTTTGCATCATGGTTTGAATTAATATCTGAAGGCCTTGATGCTTATCTGAGGAGTTTCCCCCCAAAGTAATAAAGCACATTTTTGTTGAATGATAGCGTCTGCAGTGGCTTTAGTTGTTTGTTTCTTTTCTTTTGCAGGATTTGGAGTTAGTTTAACTTAGGTTTATGAAAGTACTCAAGCAAGTTCCTTTGTGCAGTTACATTTATAACCTCATTCATTTAACTAGTTTCCATAGATTTGCATAGGCTTTACATTTAAATTGTGGTTAGTGTCCAGAATGTTACACTTTATATTTAATGGAGAGTTGCTGAGGAGTAATCATGTGCACCAACTCCAACTCCAACTACAGTGTTGCTACCAATGTCCTGTTACACTTTTGTACTTATACAAACCATCCTGAGGGTTGTTACATGTGTGTACAGTAGTTCTAGAACTATTACAGCTGTAGATCCTATTTACGAATGCATTTAGTTACTATGTAAGGATGCCGGTATTAAGGAAACAATATAAAGTGGGTCCTGTCTTTCTTTCACAGTCATCATTACTTCAAACTCCTTTGAATTCACACACTTTGGATTCGCAATGTTCCTGACAAGGAAGTCTTTACTCGTTGTTCCTTAAATTCTTATTAGGAAAATTGCTTTCACAGCTTTCTCACTCTTTTTTTATTTCTGCCAGTGAAAACTATTTGTGGAAGTCATCCCTGTCTGTAGCAATGTTTCTGATGGAGCCCAGACCAGAGGAAATGCCAGACGTTCCCAGATAAGCTATAGCTTTCCTCCATTCTGGAATAAAGCAGACTGCAGACTGGCCACATTCTCCCAGGGATCAGATAAAACCCACACAGAGAAGTCCTCTCTTTGCCACCATTCAGAAATATTAAGACTCTAGAATAGCATCTCAGCCATTTTCCAGCAAACATGCCTTCTGAATGACTGTTTCACAATAGCAGCCAAAAGTGACGCTTTGATGATATGCTTGGAATCTTGAGGAGAATAATAAATGAAGAAAAATAAAGATTTTTTTTTTTACACTGAAGCAAAAGATTGCTCCAAAGTTTTGATTTTGATTACAGTTTTTTTAAAGATATTTTTTACACACTATTAAAGGTTAAGGTAGATTTCTATAATTTACAGCAAACAGCAAAACCATTTGCCTTACTGATGCAAAGTTGCACTGGTCCAAACTCTTTTTGTCCAAGCAATTATGTTCAATAAGACTGAGGCAGAAGTATGGATCTAGTAAATATGCTTTCAGCATATTCTATGCTGTCCTGAAGATATTTGCGACATTTAAGTTTACATTTCTTTGCTTTGCCATTTATGTATGCTGCAGTAATTTCTCCACAGGAAGTGACTGAGCAGAATAGGTTTGCATTAATATATTACTGTGTTGGTTAATGGACTACAGTATGTTTTTCGCTCTCTGCTTTATATTAATAAACAGTATTAATGTGGCTTGGAGTGTTGTCCTGGTTTTAGTAAAACATTGGGCTGCGTTTACTGATTAAAGGACAGCTTGGCATGTAAAATGAGTGCAGATTATTTATTTACATGAGGATCTAAATATTTCCTTACTAGTGTTACATTCTGTCTATATAAATACTACCTAGAAGGAGACTTACATTCTCCATTATTCTGTTTTCTCTTTGACAGATGATAATCGGAAGCCTGAAACAATTAGCCAGTTGGCAGAGGGAGAAACCTGGATGGTATAAATCAGCAGGGAGGCCACAGGCTCCAGGAAAGTGAAACCACATGAAACATGTCTGATGTACCACTTATTTTTCCACTTTAAGCTATCAAATGTAACATTTTAAGTAGTACACAATGTGCAAGAAAAGGTACTGGTTTAGTGTGGTTGACCAAGTAGAAACGTATCACAATCTTCTTTTCTGGTGTTCGATAATATTTTTGCAGGAGAGTGTTTGTGGTCTTATATGTTGGAACTAGGTTTTGCCAAACTACACACCCTCTTGCAGTGTGGTTACTACCAGATAGTACAACCAAAACTGCCCATTCAGCAAGGTTGTATTGAGGGTCAGCAAGATGCAAGACGGAAGCTTCACTAAATAAAGGGGAAATTTGTGGCTGATGTGAGGCCCTCTTGCTTAAATCAGCTAGTTATATGAAATCATAAGGGCTATAATCGTGGTCACCTAAATATGACCCTTAGATTGAATGGAATGGTTTAACCTTGCTCCATGGCAAAGAGAGTAAAAAATAGCATGCTGGAGAACAAGATTAAATAATGTCTGCCTGTAATCAACCCAAGTATTCCTTTTCTATAGTTACAACAGTGGTGCTAATCACTGGTTGAGAAATCCAACCATTTCAATTTAGAATATGCTATTATTTCTAAAATAAACCAGTGAAAAACTGTAATGCCTCAAACATATGTGATGTTTTGGATGAACATGCCTTTTTGAAACTTGCACGGTAACACGCTATGTTAACCAAAAGAAAAATACACTTTTTTGCTCAGTTTCCCTCTCCTTAGATTTTAAATTAAACATATCTGAAAAGAGTAAAATGATAATTGTAAATCTATATTTAGAATTGTAAAGTGTAAATATAAAATATGAATAGTAAAAAATACACACACACACACACACACACACACACACATATATATGTTTTTTATGTTTATAAATAAACCCTTAGAAGATACGGAAAATATAGTTTATATATATATATATTGAATTGAATTCTCAAGTAGCATTCACATTTGTGGCCTAAAATTCCTTTAACTGGATGATCCACGGGTTCATTAGTCTCATTCATCAGCCGTCAAATCAGTTATTTTTGTATTCACACAATATTCGTCCGACTGGGGTCCCCTGGGAAGAGCCGAGCCCCGCCTTACTCCAAGCTGCTCCCTGTGACATTGAGATTGGACACAATTGATGTGGCTCCCAAAAGGCTTGGTTGCCAAGATTCAAAATGAGGAATGTTTTTAAAACACTGAACATATAGAGGCTGAATTTCAATTGTGATTATCCCATTGCATGCCAAGGTGGATGGTAAAGAGAGCTAAAGAGATTCTGTTGGCCAGTTCAAAAACTTTCAAGAGCAAAACAAAGAAGCAGCTTTCCTATCATGTAATGCATGTATATTTCTTGAAATGTCTATCTAGAAATTAGGCTTTACATAGTCTTCGTGATGCAAAAATCCCACGTATAGGTCCAGGCTATTCACACAGAACACGTTGTGGTGGTTAAAAACCCAAGATTTATAGATTTTTGTAATTGCTCAGTTTTGACATAACGAACGGCTGAACCATTTGCTGAGATGTAAGTTAACTGGTCTGTACAGTCTGTTCAGTCGGTACAATCGTGTTGCCACATAAGCTTCCTGTTGAAATAAGCTCTCAGATCCAATAGAAATATTTATAATTCTTAATAAGGAGATGTGAGTGGTCACCTCTCAATCACCTCCACATTAATCCCTGTGAAAAATATATAAACCACTTTGTCAGGCCCATAGCATGATGTGACTCTCTGGCCTGGACTTATTATCTTGTCATAGATTAATGCAATAACTATCTTTTAATTTATTTAAATGTTAAATGTACTTTTTAACTATGTTATTGTGTTTTGAACAGCAAAATGTGCCTCTCTGGCTTTACTGTTGAAATGGTTCATTGGTGTTGGCTCGCTTTCTAACCAGACTGTCATTACAGCAATCGTCCAGGGCATTAAGGGCTTCCCTCAAAGGCTTGCATGTGCATTTGAGTATAAATAAGTGTGAAGGCTAGAGGAAAAAAACACTGACATAGGCCACACTAGGTTTAGCTGCACTGGAGCATTCAAGCACTCTGCCTGTTTTTGTCATTTCCTTTCCCCTTTAATTGGGAACCTCTTTCTTTTTTTTGTCACTAATATCAACTGCTCCCTTTGGGAACCAGTAATAATAATTCCATTCCAAATGAGCTCTCAGACTGTGTATTAGTTGCACATGTCATTTTGTGAGTGTGTTTTTGTGAATTATTTGATTTTAAATGTCATATCCTGCTTTGTTGATGACAGAACATTTAATGCCATTGTTTAAAGACAATTTTAACATCAGCCATTAGGCATACTTGGGGAAGGCAGTGGTTAGTTCTTTTAAAGTGTAAACTTTCCCGACTTTCCAACCAAAGATATGAATAGAAAAATGACTGTGTTGTGTACACTGTCCTTACTAATGTGCATTAAATAAAACTTAAGCTCCTCTGACATACAGCTGTAGCTTAAATTATAATATTTTATTAAAATAAAAAAACTAAGCCCTTGTGAAACTGTAGGTGAGAAAGCCAAATTTATTTAAAATGACTAGATTTACAAATCTTTGAAATTGTTGGAAAATTAATGCCATATAGATCAATTTAGTTAATAGTGGACTTTTATAAGTTATTCCCAATGCAACAAATAATTTAACCAACACATTTAACACAATTTTTTCTTTATGTTCCAGCATTGCATTTTTCTTAAGCCTAAGCCTACTCTAAACCTAACCATGATTTTAATTTGGGATCTGTAAAGAACCAAAATTCAACCAAAGGAGAAGCCGCAGAGGTTTTCAGATGACTATAATTTGAATAAACTCATGTTTTGAACATGCTTCACAGCATATAAACAGCAAAGTCAAGAAAAGAGTCTAGAATTAGATAGATCTGCTGGGCTATATTTTGTTTAAAATGAAAATCATCTGCTCACCCACAAGATGATCTTTCTAATGAAAGTGAGCAGGAAATTTCAATGGAACTAAAAATCATATGATTTGTTTCAGAATCCATTTATGTTTTTAACAATGTTAACAGATGTTTGTGTTAGCCTTAATCTGAACTTTTGTTGACTGCTTAGGGATGCAACTAAAGACAAAATCATAAACTTTTTTTGTCTGCGTGTTTGTCTGACTAAAGCTGTATGGCAAGAGTGTTCAGCACAGTTTTAAAGAGAAAGAGAAAAAAATGCTGTGTTGTGGTTGGCAAGATAAAAAAAACCCTCTTTAATTTTAAAATGCATGTGCAGATAATTCTACAAAAGCTGCACTACTAAAGTGGAACACTTGAAATATTATAAACAGTGTAATTAGAGGGCTTTTATGCCATTTATAACACCAGACTTAAAAATAGAAAGCATGCAAGTTTGTATTTGTGCTGTCTGGCTCACGGATCAAGCAGACTCAAGTAAATTGCTGTTGTTACTGTTAGCATGCAGCTGTGATGCCAGTGATTCTATACTGACCCTTTTACAGGGACTGTTGGTTTTGTCAAGCAGAACCTTACCACTGACTAACCAGTTAACACCAGCCTTGACTTCATCACCTCAACAACATAACAGTCATAGAGAGTTTTTATGGCCATTCAGGGTTTTCGGATGTATTTTGTGAAAAGGCTTTTGTGATTCACCTCTCTCATTAATCTCAGCATTGCAATTACAAATAATCTGGGCCTCAAAATGAAGTGAAGTTTGAAGTTTTTGTCGTATTTGACCCTAATAACTTTCTAAATGGAAAGAAAACTGTTATTATATGAGGTAATCTTTAGTTTTTAGTATCTACTGTGCTAGTGACCTGTTAAATTACAGGCCATCAAACACACTTCAGTGACTGGAGAACCACTCATGGAGGCCATAGGACTACATTATTGCTTTCTAAGTATCAATGGTTATATGTATAGGTTCTATGTTATTTGATGCTTCTTTAGTATAGAAGTATATAGCTTCTTCTAGTATAGCAAATAATAAATTAATAGCAAGCAATAATATAATATATAACAATAATTAAAAAAATTGTCCTTGTTTGTTACACAGCAGATAAAGCATTCAAAAGTGCATGAGTTCAAGGCTCATAAAAGGGTGTCTAGTGTTTGTGCTGCTCTCTAAGCAGTAGCCCGCAAGGAATGCTGGTAATTAGCTCTGTAATCACAGGCTTTGGAAAATCTGCAAGAATACACAGCTGATCTCTGTGTGAAAGGGTTTTATTTGTGGTTTGTGTTGGTTTTCTAACGTGTGATCAGCAGCTGTCTTCTTTTTGTTCTCAGTGGTAAATATCATAGCATAGACCACAAATTAGGACCATATTGGGCAGTAAATCCACATGAACAAAACAAAAGGTTAGATACTGAAAGCAGGTTAGCAATTAACAACATATGCAAAGTATGCAATATCTGTGTTGCATCTGATATTTTAAAGCCAGGTGATAATAAATAGATTTTAGTAAATTGATCCAGTTTAAATGAAAACATCCAAATTTTCTTTTCCTTTTTATGTCATCCCACATTGTGTTATCTTCCACAGGTGTGAGATATGATGAGATGAGAGCGGATGAGATCTACTGTAGAGATTGGCTGTGTTTGGAAGGGTGGTTGGATGATGGGGGGTGACGATAAGCAAAGCTCTGCAGGTGAAGGTACAGGTGATCAACAGTGGACTTGAAATGCTGGTGATAACATTCCCAGCATTCAAATTCTCATGTTATGCTAATGTTTAAGCCCATATGGGCCTCTTGTTTCGATCAGTTTGTTCCTTTCAAACACTTCCATTTGGGAGAAAGCTGCAGGAATGTGCGCAGATGTTTCAGATCCAGGTGTGATATTGCTCATGTGGGACTGTAAATTGAGCACAGGCAGGTTTGATGGAGACTTTGCAAAAATGTTGGTTTAATTTCAAAAGGTGAATTATTGGAGTGTCACGAACGATTGTTTGAATTCAGTCCACAAGGGGTAATGTGTGGCTCAAAATTGTATCCTCTTTCTTTGGGGTTTTATAAGTATATTGTGCAACACCCTATAGTTGAAAAACTGCCATATTTTTTATAAAGAGAATTTTTCTGTGTACACATATATAGATGTCTCTGGGCTAATCCCCAGATATCCACTCACCTTAGAACTGCCCCGTTTGTATATAGTTTAAAATAGTTTTTCATTTCTTTCTTCGTTAGGACTTTTATGACCAAATGCCTTTGAATTAAAAAAATGCTTGTGATAGAACAAGTGTATTCAATTCATTTTATGTATAAATTATTTATTTTTGTATAGATTAATAGACAAAATAATAATAATAATAATTCCACTGTCAAGAAAAACTGTCATACTCTGTTCTTCAGGTCAGTACATTATAGTAAAATGAACATTGAATTTTAATGTCTAAACATGCTCAAACCAGGTGTTCACGAACAAAGAGTTTGCTGACATGTTTTTTATAGAGCTCTCACCTGGTTGGCACCATTCTGGGGTTTTATTGAAATTAGCAGAAATTTCCCACAGCGTGGACAAAGACTATGCTATTCTCTTTCAGTGCCTGTTCCTGCTAAGTGTATTTGAGAAACTGGATCAATAGGTGGTGTTGAACTGAACAGTGGCTACAACAGCAACAAGTATTTGTTTCAGAAAAGTAACTGTACAGACAAAGCTCTGGTTTCATATTAAAGTAGGATATGCAGCGTTCTTCTTTGAGCGACTGAATGAGATGGGCACAGCTGCAGAGCAGCAAGTGTTGGCAGTGTTGTAGGTCTAATGTTCATTGTTCAAGTGCAAGCCTAAGGAGGATTATGTGTGTGAGAGTGAGTGTTTTTTATCTCCCTCAGCACTATGTGTTGCTGTGAGGTGTTCACTCCATCCTCACACTCAAAAGGAGCTCATTCATGCATCTGAGGCAAAGAGACCAGCACTCAACAGGCTCACATTTCTGTGGGCCTTTTGTCCTGCCCCACAGAGACTGCTGGGGAAATAGGGATGTGCGCAACCCAATATTAGCCCCCATGTTTGTTCACTTGCTCCTCTGTTCTTTGAAATCATCTCTGCCAGAATGGGCAAAAGTGCCCTGGAAATAGATCAAGCATTAGGATGTATATTCCTATTAATTAAACAGGTTTATATATAAACTTGTTTAATTAATAGGAATATACATCCTAATGCTAGCTCTATTTCCAGGGCACTTTTGCCCATTCTTTTTTATTTTTATTATTATTAGTTTTTTAGATTTATATAAAAAGATAAATCAATATCTGTTCGTTTACATATAGTTTAATTGGAATTACAGTACTTTTTATTATTTTAAATATGCTATACACATGGTATACATACATAATAATTAAAATAAATATATTTTTTATTTAAATATTTGCATTAAAGCCTTGAAAAAGTAAACATTTAAAAAGCACTGAAACATAATATAGGAAAAACATATAAAGAAATACTTACGTATATATAATAAAAGTTAAAATAATAATGACAATAATAATAATTTTAATAATAAAAAATATAAAATCAGGAAAAACAAGGGCACAAATTTAGCTCTTTTAATTAACATGTTTTGAAATAAAGCTTTAAACCAGTATACAGTGCAATTCTTTATCAGTTGCAAACATGGAAACTGAAACATTTGCATGGTAAATACTGTGGTACAGAGGCATCTCTCAGCTGTCTGTGGTGGTCACTAATAGATGAGCTGCTGTCAGATCCCTGATAAGTGCACACTGTAAGTTAGCCAGACCTTATGTAACAAACCACCTCAGTTCATCCATCTTCTCCGGACAGTCTGCTCTGCCCACTGTTCAAACACTAGACGATCTGGCTTCAGGGCTTAGTTAACAGAAATCAGAATCTGAGGTGATTTAGATCATCAGAAAGACAGTTGTAGACAAGTTAAATTGTTTGACTTTAAAGAAACTCATTGTTAAAACTGAGGAGACTGGGGTTGATTAGTAAGGGGTTCATTTCTGGGTCATATTAGGGTGATGTCTCAGATATATATTTGCTATCTTGATCCACACTCATTGGTATTATCTATACTTTAAAAGTTGAAGCCTGTTGTGGTAAGAGATTTTTTTTTTCATGCAGGTTATGTCAGTACACCAGTAGATGACTGTCTTTATGAGTGGGTTGAATCATTCTTTCAACTGATTCAAAACATACAAATGAGTTATTGAATCAGTCCTTAAACCAATTTGTCAATAACACTGATTATTCAGGAACGAAGTGAGTCATTGAATCTGTCACTCAACCGATTCATTCAAGAACAGTGATTCATTCACTATGATGTGTCTGTCGGAGACATGACGGCTGATCTCTGTGGTATCTTTTTCAACCATTTTTGCTGCCTGAAACAAAATCAACAAAAATACCTAACCATATTTTTTATCTAACATGTGAGTTACTCAGTATTACTGTTTAGTAGCGTTTGTACAGAGCATCTGATAGCCAGTGTTGTACAATATCTCCCCATACTTAGTGAGTAGTGAGTACTGTGTGCTTATACAAGCTGTGAAACCTGATATTGTTTAAAGAGTTGCAGTTTACTTTAATATGGACACGTGTGTCATAATATAGTCCCCAAAGTGTGTTATGCTATGGAAAGCGGTTATACAGAGAGCTTATCTGTTCTGTCAGACCAGAATGAATGTGTCCATTTATGACTTGCATTTCTTCTCAAGGTGACTGAAAGTGGCGATCTCTACACACGTGTAATAACTTCTCAGCTGTCTGTCACACAGCGAGCATATGATGTCACAACCCTGTCAGCTTTGCCCAACTTTTCCTGGGCCTGAAACAAAAGATGACTGGGATGTATGCATGTGGCAGTTGAGCCTGGTATTTCACACATCTGTGAGGGCAGTGTGTGGCTGTAAACGGTAACAACATTGCCTTGCTAAAGCCTAAGTCTTCCTTTCACTGCTCAGCAACTATTTAGATCTAAAAATTCATCATCTCGTTTTATGTATATTTTTTAGATGCTCTGTTTGTCAAAGTCAAATCATCTGTGGCAAAATATGAGAGAAATGGAAGCTTTAGCCTAAGTTCTGCCAGGAAGACTCAATCACTTCGTCACTAATTACCTTCATCATTATCCAATTACGTCTTTATACTCCTGTATAAAAGATCGTACTTACACATGTTTGAGTTCGCAGATGCCAACGCGACAACAACCTCCACCCTCCCCACCACCACCAGGATGGTCCTGTCCTTACCTTCCGGGGGGTCTGCTGCGCCCCTGCCTTCGTCTTCAGGCAGGAAATGCAGATTCGCTACCCTCGGATTACGAACCATGGACGGGGCCTTCCGCCAAAGAAATTTATAATTGTGCTCGCTGAGCTGTCAATAAATGTATGCTTCGTACATTCCTCTATCTCCCGAGTCTTTCTGGTAGAACTTAAACTAGGTATTCAAGTTACTGTTGCATATAGATATGATTGGTGGTAATATCTGATTTCTGTGGAATGGATGCCACATTTCAATTGTAAGAAAACATCTGAACCAGTGTTATCGTTTGCTAAAACTGAAACTATTAAAATCCTATTCTATAATATAAATGAAGATGAAATCAAATCAAATATAATTATTAGATGAAAACTAAACAAAAATTAAAAATGGTGACTGCAACAAAAAGAAATAAGTCTAAATTGGAGTACTATACTTATACTAAAATTGACTAGGATGTATCGGTATCGCATACTTATCAGCTGATATTAAGAGATTCTCCATTTTATGACATCAGACAGAAGATATTTACATTTAGATGACATTTGCTACCACTTAACACTCAAATACTGTTTGTATTTATAAAAATATCCAAGAAATTAATGTCCATTTTTCTTACTATAAAAAAATCTTTAGTGTTTTAGTTTTAATTTAACATAATGCTGATTTACAAAAAAAGCCTATTTGTGGGTTATCAGCCATATCAACGATACATCCTTTTTTTTCAATAAAGACATGGAAGTGTATCATTGTGTGTATATTGTTTAACAGACAGTATTTGTCTTTATGACTTGAAGATTGGATGAAATTTTATGACCAGTTTATACAGAAATTCAATGTAAATCCAATGGTTCATATTCTTTTTCCTACAACTTTCACTTTTAAAAATAACCTGAAGTCATCATACATCATATGTACTGTTTTATTTCCAGATGTATAGCAGGTTGCCTGGTGATTTGATCTGTTTGTTGCTGTCTGATGCAGTACAGTGGTGGGAGCTGAATGAATTACAGGATCTGTTTTAACCATGAGTTAGCAGGAGCTCACTGCAGGAAATTAAAAGCTAGAGCAACTTCCTTTCAACTTCCCGCATAGCCTCTCATCTCGTGCCAGTGCCTTAATGAATAGTAAATTATTAGTCTCTGGCTTCCTTTTTTTTGCCACAGACAGTTTACAGAGATTCACCTTGATTCTTTTTGAAAACAACATTTTATGCTATTATACGCGCTAAATAAACATAAGCGTAGTCTGTATACCCAGTGGTTTCATATTGTTCATATGCAAAACAAAGACTGACATTACAGATGTAAGAATGTAAGACAGCAACTAACTGGTCAAAATGACCACAATAAAGCCAAAATAGCTCTAGCTTTCCAACGCTATCTCACGACCAATTTTTAATCTACGTATTTTATAAGGTGGCTAATTCGTACAAATTTGTACAACCTCAATTTTATACGATTTGTATAGACCCCAGTGTCGGTTAGGTTTAGGGGCGGGGTTAAGTGTAGGTCATTCACACAAATTCATCCGAATTGTGTCACATAGCCTGTCAAAGCTAATTCTGCTTTGCAATCATTTACTAATAAATCATCCATTATATTATTTTCATGTTTTCATATATTTTTTTTGACATTAAAGACATTTCTAATGTAACAATATATTTATATTTCAAATAAATGCAGTGTTTGAACTTTCTATTCATCAGAGAATCTTTTCAAACATAGATAAGAATTGTTTCTTGAGCATCAAAATCTTTATATTGGAACGATTTCTAAAGGATCGTGTGAATGAGATTGGAGAAATGTCTGCTAAAACTTCAGCTTTGCCTTTATATGAATTAGGTAAGATTTTTAAAATATTACCTGGGAATTTATATGGCAGCGCATAAAACTAAATTAATAATTTTGGTGTCAAACTGTTATATTCGCACAGCTAAATTACTCCCCAAGTCACAATCATTTTATAAAAAAAAAAAAAGCGCACTTGCTGAATGTAAAAACAATTCAAAAGAAGGAACTAAAACCTCAGCCTGTTGAAACGAAGCAGTATTACTGTTTTTACTGCCTTGAAAAACAACCTCAAGATTTATATATAACCAGACAGTACCTCAGATAATTTGAATTTACAGCTTCTATTCATATAGCAACAATGTCATTTTTATTGCATATATATATCTAAGCCGTAAATATGAATAGGAGGCCTGACCACCATGAACACCATGAAAGTTATGGAACACAACCAAAAAGCAGGTCAGCTCCATGGAACATATCGTGTTGAGGTACTTCTTAAAGGTTTTGTCTGTTGGAATCTTAGACAACTAATACAAAGGCCAACTTTCCAGTTTTGCTCCCAGATTGTCTCTGGATCTCCACAGTAACCCTGAAATCTTCTCTGATCCCTGGCCAACATGATATGAATGTGTTTACAGACCCACACCTGTCAGACCGAGCACTAAATCACCCCGATTTGGGTTGAGTAAACCCAGAATGCCACACTGCGGGTCAGGGAGGTTCACGCGTTCCCCTCAGGCGAGTGAGGAATTAGAAGATCAACCCTGAGGAGAGGCACTGCTGCAACATTCCACACTTCTACTGAAGACATTGTCTGTCTTTAGAAGAAGAAGGCAGACTTGTCTCGGCCTTTAACTTGGAACTGACATTGACCTTGGTCTAGGATATCATGACGTGTCTTTTTAAGGCATTTGCTCTTTGAAGCAGTTTGTTTTCAAACACATGTTTGGGCCCAAGATACCCTTTAAGAACTTTAGTTTTATAATTACTTTGACCTTTCGTGCCATGCACAGACATTTTTAGACTCACAGCTGCGCAACAAAAAATCGCACAAGACACAAACATGCCGTAATAAAAAACAGCCAAAGGCAATAAACGTGTTTTACATCTGTTATCTTTTTATTATTCCGAAGTATGTACCAAAATAATCGCTATGCATAAAAATAGCATTCGGCATTGTTTAACTAAGTAAAAATGTTTACAGTCAAGCATCGCTAATTGTACAAAAATAACAACACAAAAAAAGAGACAAACAATGAAGAACAGAACATCCTCATGTCAGTGTGCAAACGGTTTATACAGATGGAAATGCCTCTTTCTCAGGTGGCACTCCATGATAAATTATTTAAATAGCATTTATCTACACACACACACACACACACACACATATGAAACAGTCTTACAAACAGAGACAACAAATAAAGCAATAATTTATCAACTTAAAAAAAAAAGTACTGGACATCTGAAGCACTGGCAAATGCATTCCTTAAAAAAACTGTTCTCTATTTTCCATTGGGATGTGGGGCTGGCTGTTTGTTCTATATACTATTTACAACTTGTGCTACAGTAGCAATAAAGCAACCAATTTGTTTTCTCGAAGCAAAGGAAAAAGTACTTTTAAGCTTTTGCTTGATCAAAATACAAAACAGCAATGAGGTAATATTTGTACATTAAAGTTGTCCTTTATCTCTCTCTCTACAGAAAAGGCAAACAGGTCAGAAGATCATCTCCTTTGGAAGACGGATGAATGGTTCTTGATCGGAAAGGTCTGGATGAGTAGTTTTAGACAGAACCTCGGTTTCTTTTAAATGTTGAAATAGTTGTTTTTAGTGAGGACACTCTTTAGAAATACCCTCGCTTGTGCTTCTTGAAGCAAAATCACAGCACTTAAAGTGTTTAATAAGTGCTACATATATATAGAAAAAGTTTAAACGACTTAAACGCAACTTAGATATTAGCATCTCAAAAATAAAATCTCGCACTAGAGTACTTGGTAATCTAGTATCCATATGTGATGAGTCTTTAAACCTTAGTCTGTCCAATTCCTCTTCATACAACCTTTCATTATGCCATTTCTAATGAATATGTTAAAATGGTTCAACCATCTAGCCCTGAGAAAACTATCCCCGCTAAACCATAAGTTATCTCCCACCAGACCTCAATGGGTATTCAAGATAATTAAGATGTGACTGTTAAGCGAAACTTTAAATAGATGAAATTTTGATCAAAATCAATAAATGACATATTTGTCCTTGTAAAATCACCTGCTTAGACTGTCAGCAAAAACAAAAATAGTATTATTTTAATTATACAATGTTTTTAATCCATTTTTTGTTGCTTAAATACATTAAACATTCACAACTCTTTTTTTGTTGTTGCTGTTGTCAAGAAAATGGTTTAACGTTTTGATAAAATACTGACTATATATAAGAGTAATCTTTTTTTTAAAGGTTGTGCTTTCTCTAAGGTAGCCATAATTTGGACACCAGTTCAGGAAGAGAGCATGAAAACTCATGCGCGCGCCAGACAGAGAGAGAGAGAGAGAGAGAGAGAGAGAAAGAGTTAAGGTTTTGAAGTGCATAGCTGTCTGTTGGGAGCTCTTCCCACACAGAGCCGAATGAGGTTTTTCAGAAAGAGATCTCAGTCTTGCCAATTAAGCAAAGCAATGGAGACCTTCTTCTGCTCTGCCTGTTAATGGTGGAGGAGTCCAGATTCTGCATCGGAAGCCACTTGGTTTCTATCTCAACCAGTGACAATTACATTTGAAATTAACTCCCTGCTTTCTTACTCCATCAGTGTGTGAGCGGCAGCAGAAAAAGTAGCATCAAATCGGTCCCTGGACTTTGCCTGGAATACATATTTATACGGAAAGGTGCATTCTTTGATCAACTTCCTGTCTGTGCAATTACACATCTGAAAAGCAACAGAAAGACAGGAAATGTTAATGATGAATATGAATAAAAGCAAGCAAACTTTTATTTGGATGATCTTATTTGGATGTGTTGACGCTCACCTCTGCATTCATATTTGAGGTCTGAGAAGTACACCATCTCTTGTGAGAAGACAAAGAGACCCAGTCTTCCACCTGCGTATGTTTTGTCATAAATTCTTCCAGAATCTGCCATGATCTTTTTACCTTCATACATGACCACTCTGAAATATATATAAAAAAATAATTATTAAAATACATATAAATAGCAGTTTTTTTAAGCTTCCATGATCTTTTTAGGAATACCTTATGTGCCCAGTTCTTGGTCTATGAGTCAAGTGCCATCTGTAAGCAGTGAAGTCTTTCCATCCCACATTCTTTGGGTCATGCCACAGTGTGCGCACCTGTAACATACATGAATGTTGGCATTCACATGAAGCATGTTTCGAACCTGATTTCATCACAGTGACCCTGTTGAAACCTACCTGTCCTGGAGTGTCTCCGGTGTGCCAGAGGGCATTCCTCAGATGCTCGCCCGGCCCTGTGGTGGAGTTAACCACTTTGATTGACAGCCCTGAGTAACCCTGGGCCTTCGTAGGTGTGCTGGACCAGTAGGTCTGTGTGATCTGCTTCCACATGACCACGTAGAAGCGAGAGCTGGACTGGTATCCGAAAACGAAGCCGGCGTAGTCATCATCCCTCTCCGTGTTGATGAAGAATGTCCCGCTGAAGTCGACTGAATTAAACTCATCAAAACCTTTAAAGAAATTTGGAAAATAGGTCAGAATTTATACATATTTAAATTTACTAGCTATACTTGTTTTGTTTTTGATTTGTGGCCATTTGTATTTTAATTAGATTTTTTTTATTTAGAAAATGACACATGTGAAAGAAAATGTTTCAGTTTTTCCTAGTTATATTAATTTTTAATTTTTTGTTCACGAATAATGAACAAAAACTTGTTTTAAATATTGTCTGTTTCTGCAAGCTAAGGTCCTGTGCAGGATTTTCTACTTAATTCTATTAATTAATTTTTTAAACACCACCTATTATATTTACATGTGCAAGGTAATTTATTTATTCTTGTTTAGGTGAAATTTAATGTTTAATTAATTTTTTGTTTTTTTATAGACTGAACCTACCAACAGCAATGCCGGGGTCGCAGTTGACTGTCTGAACCAGTTCTTTTCCTTGGTGCCGAACCACCCAGTTGGGGTCGATCTGAGAAGTGCCCTTGGGATCAAGAGGAACCATCTGGAATTTACGGAAGTCGGTTTCACTGATGTCAAAGTTCTCTGGACAGACATCATAGATATCTAGGACATTGTCTTGGTCAAAGTCATCTTTACAGACATCACCACGTCCATCGCCTACAAATGGAGAAGTTAAAGCAGTAAGTATAAATCTTCACATTAATGAGTGCAATAGTTATGAATATACAGTTGTAAAACTGACCATCAGAATCCAGTTGATCTGAATTGGGAACCAATCTGCAGTTGTCTTTGTCATCAGGGATGCCATCATTATCATCATCATAGTCGCAAGCATCTCCTTTCCCATCCTTGTCGTGATCAGCCTGGTTAGAATTAGGGATGTATGGGCAGTTGTCCATGTTGTTTTGGTGACCGTCCTCATCGATATCCTGGTTGCTGTCACATTTGTCTCCGACACGGTCAGAATCGGAGTCAAGCTGTTGGGGTGAAAGTGTAGAATCGGTAAATACCGATGTCTCAGAGTGTCTATAATGTAAAGTTCTATCTTAATTCAATTATCCCTTTTTTCTGAAAGGCAAAAACTTCTGTCCTAGTTGGCTCATCTGTGTAGGTTTTTTTTCAGAAAGCACGCTCATGTTCCTGTAGCTTGGCAATACCATAGTCACATTTTAGGATCTAATGAGGAAAGTGGGGGTGCATTCCTTCTCTTCAGTTTACCATGGCACAGGTGTGATCCGCAGGGATTGAGTGCCGACAGGGCATGCATAAACCCACCGGAAAATCTCTCGGCCCTCACTAATAACCATTCTTTCCCTCCGCATATCCTTCGGGTTAACTGAACACTTGTGAGTGTCACTGAAATGCCTCCAAGTGCTTTATTGTGTGGCTTTGGATTCGAGGAGAAGAGGATTTTCTCCTCCCATACATAGCTTAGTAAAGACTGCGACTACCCTCTGGGCATTTTTTTTAGCAAAGGCTCTAAAGCTGAACTGAACAGCTCATAGATCTCTGTGAAATATATAATGGTTTGAAAACACCTACGGAGTTCACTCACTCGGTTAGGTCTCACATATACATACCTGGTCTGGGTTGTGTTCCAGAGGGCAGTTGTCACACTGGTCACCAACTCCATCGAGATCGGTGTCTTTCTGGTCGACGTTGTACAGATATGGGCAGTTGTCGTTCTCATTCAAAATACCTGTCAAAAAGAATGACATAATGGTGAAGATTGATTATGTTTTATATTAATATTTGTATTCAACATGTTAATACAAAAATATTTTTGTTCTCATATTCTCATTATCATAAGACATGCATTATTTTCTCATTACTGTTATGTGAAGAAAACTGTATATTATTTCAAATGCTAGGATTTTTGTTAAAAGTTTTTTCCCTCCTACAAATTGTGCATTAATACATTAATACTTTTAAATAATAAAAAAAGCTGTGAAAATGATTAAAAAGGTAAAATATTGAGAGTATTAATAGTATTACAGTACTGAGAATTGGTCGTGGAAAATATGCTTAAGTACTAAAAATGTGATAATGCCAAACAAAAAAGCTTCATTTTCTTTATACAAAATACAAATTCTCTTATTTCTTTTGATTATTGAGTGAAATATGAATGTATTCTTGGCAGGTTTATCAAGGTGCCCGTGTATGGATAAACAAATAGAGCACGGTTTCGTACCATCTCCATCAATGTCCACAGCACAGGCGTCACCTTCACCATTGTTGTCAGTGTCAGTCTGGTCTGGGTTGCTGTTGTATGGACAGTTATCGCAGCGGTCTCCCACGTCATCGCGATCATAGTCATACTGTCTTGGGTTGAAGATGAGTGGGCAGTTGTCCTATTTTAAAAGAGACCACAGTTCAGATATAGAAACATATGTCAAATAACAGTCATGCAATTCTCCATAGGGCCTGCTCACACGAAGGTTATTACTTTTAGATGTTAGGCTTGTCATTTGGCTGCAGCTGTGTACAGTAGGGCTATTTCGCGGAGCGCAATGATAAAAGTGAGCCTCATTTTAGGAATAGGACCAAGGATAATATTGGATTAGCAGGATACACTGCACGTCTTTTAGAAAGGTAAACTATGTTTACCTTCCACACCTCAGACTGTATGCTATGTAAAATCTGTGTGGATTTACTTTCTTCATTCATACACAGTGCAAAATGTACAGAAAGTCACTTGATTGGAATGAGGGCCTTTGGAACATACTGTATAGACTTTAGATAATGATATTTTACCCTGTCATCAGGAACGCCATCGTCGTCGTCATCATTATCACAAGCATCACCAATTCCATCTTTGTCATAGTCCTCTTGCCCAGAATTGGGAAGATCGGGGCAGTTGTCCTTAAAAAAGAAGAGTATGAATATGAACACTAGCTACAATTATGTTATTTGTGTTTTTATAACAAATAAACCCAATCTATGCCAACCTTCTTGCATTGATAGGTTGCGTTCTCGACACACACAAGATCAGCATTAGGCCAGCCATCAAGATCAGTGTCCTCTCCACAGATGTGTCCATTTCCAGCAAAGCCAGGTTTGCACTCACAGCGGTACATGGGGTCTGAGAAATGGCCCAGGTAGTTGCAGCGAGCGTTCTTATTGCAGTCGTGGCTTCCATCGAGGCAGGGATTGCGAGGCGTGCACACCTGCAGGAAAAGAGAAATCAGTCAACGCATATTAGTTCATAAGCAGGTGCAATGTTGCAATGCAGGTGCAAACTGTAATCTTTTGGTGTTCTCTCATTTACCTGTTTCTTGGAAGCAGCGTCCTCCACTCCTCGACCAAACGGCTGTGGGCCGGTGTAGCGAGAGGGGCACGGCATGCAGTTGTAGCCTGGCACGGTGTTCTCACATCTATGGACTCCATTAAATTCAAAGCAGGCATCAGGGACCTCCTTACACTGTAAAAGAGAGAAAAAGGCAGTCTGAATAAGATTTTTTCTGCCCACTGCATTTCATTACTAAAATAATAATTAAGTATCAGCCAGGATTTTAATATAGGTTCATATATTAAAAAGCAGTGTACTGCACCTCATCGATATCCTTGCAGTTGATTCCATTGCCAGAATATCCTGTGGGGCATTTTCCACATTTCCAAGAGCCATCTGGGAAGCTTGTACACTGGGCTCCTTCAAAGCATGGATTTGAAAGGCATCCATCTGTGACAAATGAACATAAGTAAATGATTTATCTCTGAAACACAGACTAGTGTCATCTAAATGGTTGAGTGACATTATAACTCACCAATTGGACAGGCTTGTTTGTTGCAACGCTGGCTGGCCTTTGCTTCTCCCACACAGTCTTTGCCGCCATACATGGGTACGGGATTATTGCAAAGACGTTTACGGTTTTGGACGCCACCACCACAGGTGGCAGAGCAAGTATCCCAGGGTGACCATGGTCCCCAGCCACCATTGACTATGAAAAAATACACAACAAAAATTGGACAACTGCACTTTTTAAGACACAAACACACAAAACAAAAAAACACACTTCATGGGGTGTTCACTTACTCGGACATGCTGATTTCTCACACCTCTCAGTTTGCCGACCTTCACCCTGGCAATCTTTGCCTTCCATTTGAGGTGTTGGGGAGTTGCAGAGACGGATGCGTGTGATAACGCCAGCACCACACGTCACTGAGCAGGAAGACCAAGGTGACCAGTGACTCCAGCTGCCATCTTGCTTAACTGAAAATGATAGAAAAGGGTTACTTTTCTCCTTTACTGTGAGGAAAAACCATAGACACTACTGGCCAGTGGGCATCACTTACAGCGCTTGTCACACTCCTGAAGGTAGCAGTCTCTCGTCTGCACTGACGTGCCCTCACAGTTGTTATTGATGCGGTCACAGGAGCGGCCACGCTGCTGAATGCCCCTTCCACAGGACACAGAACAATGGGTCCATTCAGACCAGGGGGACCAGCCATCCTCAGCGGAGTCGCTCGCTGTCGAGAGAGCAAAATGAGACAATAGCAGAGCTATTCCTTCTTTCTAAAGCAGCAAAATAGAGAAAGGCTTTTAATACTGGGCCTTAATGGACTCAATTTAGCCTGGGCAGCTCGAGAGAGAGCACTCCAGGGAACCCTGGCATGAACCAAGCAGCTGGAATTCTGGGGAAATGTCAGTGTATTTAATGCAGAGGGATACCTTTCTCCAAATGTGGAAATGGTATTTGAAAACACCCTTGATTATGCCATAAGTTCTAACACATGAGGCTGATATTAACTGAAATCCTTGTTATGCACGACGAGCCTTCAAGACGTGAGGAGTCTGCTGTTTCTTTTTTGAGACTCTGCCAAACAGCACCAATTTTCCACCTCTCTTTAAACAATTTAGACAATTATGGCCATTTAGTGATTCAGTGATGCACAAAGCTCTAGTGTTCCTTTCATTAGTTAAACTTCAGTTGAAGTCTATTGTATGATGCAGGAATGACTGTGTGTGTTTGGGCAGGAACAGCGCATTAAATTTAAAAGTTTTTAAAAGTCAAAATGTTGCCTGGTTAACGATACAGCACATTCAAGTTGACACGGAAGTATTATTATAAATTTTTTTGCTTGCACATTTACTTTTAATCTGTGGGTGAGTCTCTTAAGCTTACCAAGGCTGCATTTTGTTTTATCAGAAATACAGTAAAAACATTAATATTGTAAAATACTGTTACAGTTTTTTTTTAAGTGTTTTCTATTTTATTCTTTTTTAAAATGTAATTCATTTATGTGTTGGCAAAGCTGAGTTTTCAGCATCCATTTCTCCAGTCTTCAGAGTCACGTGATCTTTCAGAAATTATTCAAATATGCTGATTTGGTGCTATCAATGTTGATAAAATGTTGATGATTTTCAAAATTCTTTGATAAATACAAAGCACTGTAGATATTTGAAATATAAATCTTTTGTAACATTATATATTTCTGTCAATTTTGATCAATTTAATGTTTTTGCTGAGTAAAAGTATTATATATGTGTGTGTGTGTGTGTGTGTGTTTAGTGTCTAAACTTTGTTATACAGTAGTTCAGTTGCACTTACGGGTTCCACATCGAGGGCAGCACTCCCCATCAGGCACTGTGGCATTTGCGCATGGTATTAGGGGACATGAAATCTTGCGGCACACTGTTGCAGAGTTCTGTGGTTAACACAACGACTCATTAGACTCTCATCTGTTAAAAGACATGCCACAACTGGTGCATTTGAATGAAAAACCATAGTGTGAAACCTTACTGCAGTGCAAAACCACATTCAACGTTACAATTTTCATTCAAGTCATCTTAAACTGAAGCTTGAGAGTGGATAACCTATCAGACATATTTTAAGTCTGTGTAATTAGAAATGTATGTGTTCCTCAGTATTAATATAATGTGGCATTTCATAGAGAATAGGCTGGAGGTATGTATACAGTATCCCATAAATACCATAGTTTATAAGGTTTAGTTATTTGACTGTATTCTCTATAGCTACCACAATTTCACAGTTTTAATTAGAGGCTATGTAGTTCAGGGAAATGGATACACCCAGCTTAAGTCTGCCACAATGGATTAGACTAAGACCAGTATTGTGTATCGCAGCACCTATATAACATGGCCCCCGTCTCGCTTACACAAATTAGTGGCTTAATGACAGAGCAAGCAGCCCAAAGAGTCTAAGAAGTACATGTCTGCAGGTTATTAGGTTCTCACCTGGCAAGTGCACTCTGTGCAATCATCCACTGTCCATTCTTCCTTGTTTTTGTGCACAATTCCATTGTGAAGACAGACACCATCATAAAAGTCAATGCGATTCATGAGCATGTTTTTCTCTTCTGTCTAGAAAACAGAACAAAAATTCAGGTTTGATAATGTGGATGGAGTGTTAAACTACTGCATGAGTCCACTACACAAGTTCATTATTTTTATGTGGAACAACTTTCTGCTCACCACTTTGCGGAGTTCATTGGACAGCTCTTTCACCACCACACCAAGACCTTTTAGTTCCTTGAACATGGCAGCTAGGTCCTCGCATGAAAAGCCACAAATCATCTGCAGATCTTCATAGGAGAAATATACAGATTGCAGTGGTTAAAAATGCATTTGGATTCTCAACTTGCGTATATTTTATTTGTATGGATTATTTAAAAGGAAGGATTACCTTTTGTTTTGTGGCCAGTGTAATCAGTCCTGATTGCAGGTCTGGTTCCATTTATGGGATTGTCAAGGGTGATGATATCAGTCATAATTGCTGCAAGAGGAAAGGGAATTCAGACGGATTAAACTCCATTATAAAAAAACTTAAGCAGATGTAAATGTTGAGTGAAAAAATTATGAAAAGAGGCTGATTGCAGTGAATGTAGAATGAAAAGTCTTTATCTTATATGGCTATTGTTCATTCACTGTCACAGAAGTGGTGCTCTAATGTTATTTAAAATACAATACAAAATTAAACAGAATAAAAAAAAATATGTATGTATATTATTAAATTCGTTATTAATATTTAACCACCAAATTAAAGTCAGTGTGGCATAATCACGATGCAAGGAGCAGTTTTGTCATCATCTTTTCTTATGGATTCATACACGTGTTCTGCATTACACTCACAGTTATGGCATCCTTTATTCCTCAGAATTGCTTCAAGTGTAGTTCCGAACACAAAGCGCACGTTTTGAAGCACCCCCTAAAAAACACACACAATGAATTCATGCTTCTCACTGTATTTGACATGCAACAGGATTCATAGACAGCGAAACGTCCACTCACCATGAACCTGTCCTTCACTGCGCCCTTGCCAATCCTCAGGCTCGCCACGCCTGGGGTCTCCTGAGTGAGGATAGTCTGGATAGAAGCATCGAGCTCCGCTGTATTCACCTCCTCACATCCCACATAGAACTGAACCCTGTCGTCCTGCACGAAAAGCGTGATGTTTTTCCAATGTCCCACCGCCAAATCCGCTTCCTCGATGGACACGACCTGTTGCTTGTTTTCAGTGGAAAAAACGATGTCCAGAGTGTTGGCTTTCCCGTTGGAAACGATTTCGAATACGGGTCCGGAGCCATCTTTCTTCTCCACGGTCAAAAGGCTTCCCCTGGTGTGTTTGAACTGCTTGAAATTGACCAGGAACAGAAATCCTCTCTCCGCGTGAATGGAATCGATTAGGTCCCTGAAGGCGCTCTCGGGGACCGGGGGGATCAGGTCGGGGTTCAGGATCTTGTAGGCGGGGCTGTATGGGTCGTCGCCTTTCACCAGAGTCACCCCGTGGTTTTTCCTCGGCACTTGGACGAGCTCAAACAGATCGAAAACACTGTTGTCGTCTCGAATTTCTACCAGGAGTCAGGAAGTTAATTCAATCTCATTATAATATACTTAATATTAACGAATATTTTTTAATTTATTACATGGATCTCTTTGTAATTGATATTCGGGTTGGTCAGTTTTTTTGCTCATACACTGTTTTCTTCATAGGTGCTCTTGTCTTAATAATAAAATGAACGAAACCTGAATTATTCATTTATTTTAATGCATGTATTTAGGTAGCCGTGTAATGAGTAGGATAATGCATAGAAAAAGCCTGTCTTTATTGCAAAACAACCCCATTCATAAACCCCTTCACCCTTGTTGGAGTTTATTTTGCGATAATTAGCCTACTAAATGTTTGTCAGTTATTCCTATACTATTTAAAAACTAGTTACACTTTAAACCACAAAAGCGTTCACTCACAAACGCTAAACGTCATCAGTAACAGATGTATCATCGCTCACCTGCGACTCTCGCGCTCTCGCAGCTCCACAGCATCAGAAGCAAAAAGATTGCAGCTGACTTCATTTTCTCACTTATTCTTTTACCTATCAGAAGTCATACATAAATGTGTAAGTTATTGAAAATTCACCAAATCTGAACCTTATCAGTTCAATCAGTTATTAAAAAAATAAATAAACCGCACCTTCCACGCGTTTCAAAAGGCAACAAATCCAGGAAACTTGATATAATTCCTAAGATGCGTCAATAAAAGGTCGTTTTAAAATAAAGAGATTATTTTCCTCTTTAACAGCGGTCTACAACATTCGGTGTTTCTTTGCTGTAGTTAAAGTGGCCAATCTAACTTTTACCAAAGAGAACAAAGTGCTATTTAAATAGTTTCATGACATTCCTGAGCTCGCGTCTCCTCCAATCAGATGCTGGAAGGAAAAAGGGACGAGCTTGCGTTACCTCACAGAGTGTTTGTATAAGTTACACACACGAGGGAGAAAACGCACCACATTCCAACGAACACATTTCATAAACATAAAATGTTTTTTTTTGACCGCTGCTTCCGTTTAAGGCTTATTTATTTGCCCCTGATTATTTGTGTATCCAAGACGTAGCTACTGCTTTCTTGTTTTGTTATTCAATAATCCCAGTCATTTATTTTCACCCGAAGTCTCTACCCTACCGTTCGTTGTGTACATATTTTATTTCAGTTCATCCATAATGAACAACTTAAACGTTTTCACGTTCAAAGTGCTACTTTAGTTTAGAACAAGTGTTCTATAACGACTAAGTAAGTTTAAAAGGAGTGCTCGGTGCCATGCACAGCATCTTACAGGATGCTCGTGAAGAAAGTGCAGCTGTAACATGTCTCTCCTCTAGAGGCCGTTCTGTGGTTGTTTGAGCACCAGGGTCATTTAAAATTTAGATTTCTATTAAAGTTCCTTATACTTTAAAGTAGGTTACATTTATAACATTTGTTATAATATGGTTATTATTATTTCTTATAAGTGGCGGGTTGCTATTAACCATTTAAGACTTTTTAAAGCAAAAACACTGATTAAAAATTCACAAAATAAGAATAATAAAAAATTACATTGAAAATATGTAAAGACTGGTTTGTAAAACTAATATTGTAAATAATAAGTGTTATAAAAAAGGTATAACATTTAAAACACACATCTTACAACTTGCCTCAGCCTGACATTTATGACAAATAAAGTCATCATTTCAATTCAAATCCCCATCTGTAGTTGACTCTTGTCTGAATGAAAAGTTTTATCATATTCACTTGTTTTCCCTTAAAATATTAAAGAATATGAAGGTTTGGTCAAACAAATTATTTTTTAATAAATTCGTTTTAATTTAAGACATTTTAAATGTTTGAAACCAGCATCAAAATCTGTTTATATCAGTATAAACCCCCCTTGTGTAAAATGTATACAGGTGTAAATCTTTCCATACTGAAAGTAAAAAATGTAATAAACATTTTTAAGGTGAGCCATATGGAGTTTTTTTACTTAAAGGGATAGTTCATCCAAAAATTCAAATTCAAGTTGTTCAAAATCTGTAGGAGCACAAACAGCCATAGTATATTTTTCCGTACTGTTTCAGTCAATGGCTACTGTCAACTGTTCGGTTACCAACTTTCTTTAAAATATCTTCTATGTTCAACAGAAGAAAAGAGTGCTGGGTGAGTAAATGATGACAGTATTTTCATTTTTGGGTGATTTATCCCTTTAAGGGTTGCATCTTTAACCAGCCAAATTATAGGATGATTAATGAAGGGAAGACAACCAAAACAGTCTATTTGCACTTTCCAAAGATTTACGATAGGACGCTTGCAGACTTTTACTGCTTAAACCTGACGCCCACCTTGGACGTTGTTGATTTTTCAATGAGACATTGGGAATGAAGACACTACTTCAAGTGAACGTGCATTTTTGCTTTTCACAGTGATGAATGTCTCATTTGTAAGCAGAGAGGGAGTCAGCTGAAGTTTAATCTGACTGATCCGGAGATGTCAGAAGGGGGTGGTAACTGTATTGTTTGGAGGGTCAGAGTGTTAAAGCTCACCTCAGAGACCTCTCTGGACAGATGTACTGATGATACAAGAGGTTATATACGTATAGGTCAGCCATCATTGTTTTGTGTTTACTCTCTGTGCCCCATGGCCATGCAGGCCTATTATGCACACAAATATGGCACCCGGTCTCAATAGATACTGTCAGTTCTGAGTGTCTGGAACTCTGCTAAATAGCTTCCAAAACTCTGTCATCGAAACCATGCTTTCGCTCAATGACGCACACAAGCTTCTTGAAACTAAGAGCTTCTGTGGAACTTGAGTTGACTGGTTGCAAAGGTGAAAAAGAAAATATTCCAGCTATGGGACAGCTGCTTACATTTGGTGTAAAACATCATAAATAAAGAGATGATTTGAAAAATCTTTCACATTTTCAAAGTTTATGCATATTTTCTGGATTCTTTTTAAACTTTCTTGTAAGCAATAACCATCAAATAGCTGATGTCTGAGCTGTCAGGGCATGCACAAGTCCAGGACGTAAGTGAGTAAGATATGATCCATCTCCCTGAGCAAATATCTACTCACTGCACTATAAACATAGGAGAGGCAGGCCATTTAACTATTTTTATTACTCATCAGGTTCTCCACTTTTAAAAACAACCTTGCACAACCCACCATTTTAAAAAAACAAAATGGGGGTTATTTGTAAGATTGCTTGGACTCTTAGTTTCTGTGAAGTGGTAGTGTAGAAATGCTATAGAAGGTTTTTATTTCAGACAGAAAAAACTGAGTTTTATGTGTACAAATAAAGCATGTTTTTTTTCTAAAAATAACCTAAAAAATTCAGAAGTAGATAAACCCATAAACCAACTATGAAAAGAGGGAGAGACATAATTAAAACAATCCATCCAGTATATTTTAGAATCCAGTAAATATTTATGATACTTCCATTTTCAATAAGATATATTAATTAATATATGAATGGTATTATTTTATATTTGTTTTGTATAATCTAATCTGAATCTTTTAATTATTCTCTCTCACTATATATATACATTCTTAAATATTTAGAAAAGATGTGCCATTAAATTAATAATAATTATAATAATTATTATTATTATTAATGTAACCAAAGAGTGTGTCTCATACTTTTAGTATAGGCTTCTTGAAATCTCAGATATCAGAAGTCGGTGGCAAATCATTCAGAGTACCAAACATGAATATATATATATATTTCAGGATGAGTATATTAAGCCCCACTGCTTTAAACGGTCCCGAAGAACCCTAATAGACAGGAATATCTTTCCATACTCAGTCAAAACAATCTCTCTTGACCAGCCAAGCAATGGAGTGTTGATTCAGACACACTAACTGTAAGTATCTCATTTATATCTCTCTGCAAGTTGTGCAAGAATTATATGGCATTAAATCCGCAGAATGTCATGTTTGTCTGAATTCATCTCTAAACTGAGGTCACAGGCCACACAGGATCATTAAGTAACCAAACAGGCAGATTTGTTCTGCATATTTTGTACTATTTTGAGCCTGAATGTAGTAATTCATCCTTAAGCTGGCCTTGAATTTGAACAAAACAGCTGGACCACTTCAGATGTAGGATTACAACAGCCTGTAACCACCTGTGCAGCTGTTTCAGTAATCCACTCTTTACCTGTAATATCAGAGCCATCAGACCCAAGACACTGAGTGAGCGTGCAAGGATGATGGCCAGCAGACTTCTTTCCACAGTTTCCTGTATTGTGCAAGTTGCTAAATATCGTTTAATGTCAGAGAATATTTTCTGAGTCCATTCTATCATCTTTCTAGCAGAAGGTCATGGTGTGCAAGCTTCCTTTTAATGTGTTTCCATGCACAATGTAATTTGCATTCCTGAGTCTAGTTAGCGGTAGAAAAGAAACACACAGTGTTCTGAATTATTTTGCGGTGGTTGCCCGAGAGCAAGCAACTTCATTCCACTCCTGAAGATTCACACCATATTTGGCCAGGCTGAACATTTGGTTCTTTGATTCATGCAATGAACATTGTGTGACATAATTGTCTTCATTGTTAATTACACAGTAGCCTGATAGGTACCTCTGATTTGCATAAGCTCAAACAGAATAGTATGAAGCTATTTACTGGCAATTATTGTTAAGCATTAATTCAAACTTTAAGAAAATGCAAGCAGTCACTTTACAAACATAAACTTGAATTAGCATCATTATTTTAAAGAATAAAATTGAAGTTTATGTTTTTTTTTTTTTTAATATGGTTTAAAAATGAGTTAAACATTTAAATTTTGAGGAAAGTTGTACTGATATCACAATACAACATTAATGTGGCCTTGATCAAAAGTGACAGAACAGACATTTATATTGTTACAATAGATTTCTATTTTTTTTTTTTAAATGTTGTTCTTTTGAACTTTCTATTCATCAAATAATCTTGAAAAAAAAAACGCATTGCAATTTCCCCAATAATATTGAGCAGAAAAAAATGGAAGTCAACTTTGAAAATAATGACAACCATATCAATAATTGAGTAAAGAAAAAGATTTGTTTCTAACTGTTGTGATATTTCACAATATTATTTTGATTAAATAAGTGCAGCCTTGTAACTTCTACATTACTTCAAATTAATGTTTTTGTAGAGAAAAATAATGTTTTTAAGAAAACAAATTGCATAATAACAATAATTATATTATTTAATAACCAGAAATTTATTAACCTCAGTGGTGTTGTGGTCTGCTCTCAAATTCAGTCTCGCTCAGAGCATTTTTTCTTTTCCTTGTGTAACTTAAAAATGAACCTGACATCATTGTACTCTGGAAAACTGATTAATTCTCATCTGTTAGTTGCTTATCACAGAAGTGGAAACATCTGCACATTGTCTACAGGAGCACGGCCTTGTTGACCCTGGCAGCAGGAGTACACATGCTGTCATTATTCCTGAGAGCGTTCACTTTTATGCTTCTGTTGTCATTGATCTTATCACTACTAAAGCAGACACACGGCATCAGTGATGCGTTTACTGACACGAGACTGACACCAGACAGAAGCATAAAGTACATTCTAAAAGCCTTTAACCCACATCTGTCTGTCAATGCATCAACTTAGCATTCTTCAGTTATTAAAATAAGTACAGTCATTTCAAAAATGTCCTTTATTTAATAATTCAGAAATGTATTTTATGATAAAATGGTAATCATTTATTTATTTATCTTTATTTATAATTTTTCTTATGAATTTTAATAATGTAATTCAACAGGATCTCTCTCTCTCTCTCTCTCTCTCACACACACACACACAAACTATATATATATATATATATATATATATATATATATATATGTGTGTGTGTGTGTGTGTGTGTATGTGTTTATTATTATTATTATTATTATTTAAATAAATATCATAAACTCTCATGTGTTTCCTTTTATTATTTATTTATATAGTATTGTGGCGAGTGGGGCGGGGCCGAGAGGCGTGGGAACGAGGAGTGAGGCCAGGTGTAGTGATTGGAGATGAGCTACACCTGAGCCCCACCGCTAGTATCGAGTCCCACGTAGGAGATGGAAGGATATAAAACTGGAGTGACGACCGTGAAGGACGAGAGAGGACCAGGCCTGGGACATTATTTTATGTTTTGGTTTTTATTTTTTTAATAATCAAAAGTAAATACAAAACGGCGCACCAGCCCCTCACGGACGACTGGTGCGCATAAATAAAAACCAAAACATAAAGTAATGTCCCAGGCCTGGTCCTCTCTCGTCCTTCACGGTCGTCACTCCAGTTTTATATCCTTCCATCTCCTACGTGGGACTCGATACTAGCGGTGGGGCTCAGGTGTAGCTCATCTCCAATCACTACACCTGGCCTCACTCCTCGTTCCCACGCCTCTCGGCCCCGCCCCACTCGTCACATACCCCCATCGCCCCTCGCAGGCCGGGGGGTACTCCCGAGACTGCGCTCTACTCCCCCCCCCCCCTTCCCTCCGGGGGAGACCGCTCACGGGGACCTGCGGGAACCTGGGGGTAGGACAGACGAGGCGAGAGAAAAGGAGATGGAAGGAGGAGCGACAGGGACGAGAGAGGGGAGAGAGAAAAAAAAAAAAAAAAAATCCGGTTCCCAGACGCACTGATGCTCGGCCCTCCACCGGCTGGGTGATCTCCTCCGCGATGCCCGGCGGTGGCACTGGACGGCCCTCGGCGGACGGCAAATAATGTCCCAGGCCTGGTCCTCTCTCGTCCTTCACGGTCGTCACTCCAGTTTTATATCCTTCCATCTCCTACGTGGGACTCGATACTAGCGGTGGGGCTCAGGTGTAGCTCATCTCCAATCACTACACCTGGCCTCACTCCTCGTTCCCACGCCTCTCGGCCCCGCCCCACTCGCCACAAGTATATTTATAAATTTACTATATACTATGGTATTCTTAACTATTAGTTCTCTCCAGTGTCTATTATTTTAACCATACTTTTGTGAAAATGAGTTATTTACATTTGTGATTATGATTTCTTGACATGAATCAAAACGAATATTAAGAAATTTCCTCTCTATATACCAATAAACATTCCACCTACACGTTCACATTCACATTCACTTAGCCAATGGGATGTTTCAAAATTGGTAGATGGGATGGGAAGCTAGTTGTGTCAATGGGATGGTACTTTAGCATCATTCTTGTAATTTCCCTGGACTTCATACTTACTCAGAACTGTACTATCCTGCTAAGTGTTTTCTGAAAGAACTGGCCCAGACGTGCTTGACACCCCAAAGCTCAGCCGTCGGGCATCAACAAACATGCAATTAGCCAGAAAACTTCTTGCACAGACTAAGTAAAGGGGTGTCAACCTTCTTCTAAGTAATACTACTCATGGATATAATTCACTCAGGTACACACTTGTACTTTATTCTTCTGTTTTCAAGATATGCTAAGTAAGAGCTGCTATATATATATATATATATATATATATGCCATTACTCTCCATCATAATATCAACAGCATTTTTAGACTGCAGCTTTTGATTAGGATGACCCTTGTTTGGTGACATCCTTGCACTGTCAATACTTCCATTGTTTTCTGGCTGCACACTATATGTAATGGAAGAAATTTGTTTTATTTATCTGACTTTGTTGACCTAAGTCATTTGGCAAATCGTGGGAGTATTTATGCTATTGCTAAGCATTACTGTGACTTGAAGATCTAATATTGTGAGGTTCCTGACATAACAGAGTCATCCTGGAGACCATGGCAAGGTCATGAGAAAAAAGAACACTGGCAACTCGGAAAATTAAGTGAAATGGTATATAGCTTTTAATAGATATTGGACATTTGATGTAGAAAAAAAAAAGATATTTTGTTTTCTTGCAAATAATATGATCATTTATAACTTTATAGTAAAAAAATAACATCAATTATTTTTCTATGCCCTAAGGAAAGATATGCTGGGAGTTTGATATACCTTTGTTATCCCAGTTTGGTCACAGTAATTGCCATTGCAATATGAATGAAATATGATCATATGTAAACAACACAATTTATGCAGTGAATCCAGCAGAATGTTTCTGCAGTCTTCAGCAGAAATGTTCTTAAACATTAAATATGAGCATATAAATGTGACTCACCCCAAAAACTAACTTTTTGAACGTTTGCCCAGCTTATATAAGATAAAAGATTCTGAAGAATAACACTCCAAAGCTGAGTAGTGTTGTCTCATTTGCGGTATTCCCCTGTCAAACTATCTTTTTCTTTTATCCTTCCTGCTGTGTCTGTGAGGAACTGATGAGCTGTGGGAAGGGGTGTAATGAATAATGCGTGAGAAAGCATTTTTAAAGCAAATGCGCTGTCATGACAGGTTTAGATCAGACTGTTGTTTTTTTTGGACGATGAGCGTTGTCTACACAACAACAGACAAAACAACAGTTGCGGTGAATATATTCAGGTCTTCACCAAGGATATAGCATTTTTTCCCCCAAAGGCATGCATCCTTCAACATGTTGATTCTTGGGGCAGCCAAGCTTTCATCAGCTTTATTAAAGACATTTTGATGAAAAAAGTGGTTCCACCCTTTGAGAGTGAGAGCACAGCTGGAACATTGTGCCTGTCCATGAGGGGTCTTCCTGTAGATTTAATCCTTCGTCTCAGTGAATAAGCTCAAAACACTGTCTTCTCGTGCTTGCCATCTGTATTCTATGAAAGACAGCATGTTTAAGTTTTTTTTTTTTTTTGTATATACAGTTGCAAACAAGGATGCAATGGTTTGGTCTGCAGCAAAAGTAAGAATACTAAAGTTCATTAGAAAAGTCTATTTCTCAATGAGTGCCACCAAAAAGTTTTCACCGACAGCAAGTCATGTCGCTGCTATGACTCTTGAGATCATTTACTCTACTGGAATTTTTTAGGAAGCCATACATCCATTCACACATTCCTTGATTTTCAGGTCAAGTCACACCTCACTGCATTAGTTGACTGTGGTGCCAACAAGGTCATATTAATAGGCATCAAAGAAATTAAATATTTTTTTTCTGAATTAAATTAGGATATCATTTGATGGAAGGTGACTCCATGTGGGATTTTTAACCATGTTTTGTGTGTGTGTTTGTGCATTTTATTATTTTAATACAGATTTGTTGTTGTTGTTCTTTTTATATTATAACGACAGATGGGTTATCACCACATTGCACTTTTTAAAAATATGATAAGAGAGATGAATCATTTGATTCTTGACTGATCTTTTCAGCAATTAAAAACCTGATTTTGGTATGTGTTTAATTGAATTCATGTGGTTATTTTGAAAGTTGTTTGTCTCATAAATGCTAAATTACCCATACGCCACAGAATTTAGAATTGTGTGCAGAATTTTCAAGGACATCCTTGGAGAGACTAAATGTGCTAGGAATTATGCAAAAATCCACTCTTTCATGTATTTTTTTTTGCTTTGGTGTCATAGTTAAACTAGCTTTTTGCAGCCTTTTCTAATACATCACACTGTGGCTCAGAAATGCATTCACGCATTTTGGGTCTAATAGTCCATTCCCAGTGGATGTCATTGGCAGGCTTTGTTTAGTCTCTCATCAGTGGTGCACTCAGCTGGATCTTGTTTTCATTCACTTAATTGATGTATTGTGAAGAAAACAAACTTCAAAATGCTTTGCATAAAGCAGATGACCATCCACATATCTCAGAAATTGCAGAAAATAACTCTTAACCTATTGTTTCAAGTCACGGTACAGAGCATAATGAGCAAAAAAAAAAAGAAAAGAAAAAAAGCAGGTTCAATGTGTATCACAATGTTCTCTATTGGGCATAGACAGAATTTTGTGGTAGGGTGACCATACTTCCTCTTATTCCCAGACATGTCCTAGCCAGCATTTCTAAATTGCCTAAAATGTTCAGGTGTTGGCTTTGTTTTCCTATAGTTTTCATTGCTGAAGGTAATGACTAAGAAAAATAGTTTGACGAATAGCGTGCAGGCATCATACATAATTGACCAGTCGTGGCATGTGAGAAGGTGGGATCTACAGAGAATGATCAAAACAATGCAAATACGTGTATACAGTGAATGAGGACTGTAAATACATGAACAATAAATTGCATAAATATCAATAGATAGACAGACAGACAGACAGACTGACCGACCCTATTCTAGTGAATATGCTGTGGCCCAGACTAGTCTGTATCAAGGGGGCCCTCATCCCAGAAGTGTTCATCTTTAGCATTTCTTTGACCTTGCTAGGATACCCATCCGAGGAATGCATCTTGTTTAAAACACAAAGCTGTGATAAATTAGTCTTTTTTACGACTTTAGTCATTCTTGACTGAGGCTTTTATTTCTGTTGCCTGTAATCTGACCCTGCCAAGCACATAATCTTGGATTTTTTTTTCCAAATCCTCATGCCTCCAGTCATACTGTGTACCCAAGGAACCATTATCACGCTCATCGCAAATAAAACGTCTGTATACACTTTGCTGTATTTCATCTAATTTTCAGTTGTGCATCAGTGACTTTTGGGCGTTTGTAGTATTACATGTAGACCACATTTTATCACTTCATTTATGAGATTAAAATGGATTCATTTATGGATTTTTAATGTAGCCGTCTGGATATTTTTGGTACAATGAAAAATGCTTTATACCGATGCTTTGCTATTAGAACGGTAGTGGGTGCAAGTATAAATATGAAACTCCCACTGTGCATTGAGATACAGCAAGCAAATATTACAAAATTGCTAAGTGATTATTATGTAAACATGATTTGACATAATACAGAACATCATGATAAAACCTCACAGAGCCTAGTTTAGCTGTGAAAACCGCGTAAGGAGGAGAGAGGTCCAGATATGGTCCTTTTTTTCAACAGCTGTTAGTAGTGGCCAAACTATTGTAAATGTTTTGTTGCCAAGCGATAAAAAAACAGCATATGATCTTTTTTGTCTGACTTGTCTCTAAGACTTCTCCTGACTCACTTCCAAAGGAAAACAAACAGGAAATTTAAAAAAGGCTGTCCTGATATAAGGAGAACACAGGAGACAGCTGACACATTGGACATGTTGTTCATTATACATGAAGTTTTTGTGGATATTTACTACTTTAAGATGTCTGTTATAAAACCCTTAAAATGTAATGCTTGTTTGAAAGCTTTTGTTCTTCTCATCTTTTATTTTCTTGAGCCAGAACCTTGAAACAGTCAGCCTGATTGGTCACAGGATTTTTAGTTTTCATAATCCCATTGTCTACCCGGGCTATAATTGCAGAATTGCCACTGCTTTAACAAATTGAGACCATTCCATTAAACTTATTTTTAGCCACAAATAAGTTAAATTTTCTTGCGCAAAGGGCGAAGGGAAAAATGCCAAATTGTCACTTTAAATGTAAATCTGGACATTCTCCAAGACTCTTAATGGATTAATAAACGGACAGGAAAAAAAATAGTAGGCTAAATCGTATGCATGATTTACTAATTCGTTCCCTCGATTTATAAATTGTGCACGCGATTTACTAATTTGTATAATCCATTTGCTAAATCGTGCTCACGATTTATAAATCAAGAAACGAATAAGTAAATTGTGCACACAATTTAGCAAATCGAGGGAACAAAATAGTAATCGTGTTCGTGTTTTAGTAATTCAGGGGCACGAATTAGTAAATTGTGCACACAATTTATATACAGGTGCATCTCAATAAATTAGAATGTCATGGAAAAGTTCATTGATAGTGAATTGTTTTTGTTAAATATGAGCCAAAATCATCACAATTAAAAGAACCAAAAAATTTAACTACTTCAGTCTGTGTGCATTGAATTTTTTTAATAAACGAGTTTCACAATTTGAGTTGAATTACTGAAATAAATGAACTTTTCCACGGCATTCGAATTTATTGAGATGCACCGGCATTTTTCATTGCATGTCATGTGCTGGGCTCCGTAAAAACTACGTAACAACCTTATTTAAATGCTAAATTAGTTTTTATTTTACATCTATTTCTGTGTAACAATAAAATAGGATAAATTCTCTGAAAAGCCTGTGGTATAGCATAACAAGGGAACTGTTCCTTGAAAAATACTCTGTTCAGTATCAACTAAGAGCTAAAAACAAATAACAATGCACTTGAAGTACTATGATGTAACCATAATGGATGTTTTCAATTTATATGATTAAAGGAAATTTGCTGTGGCAATCACTGGCTTATAAAATGCATTTGTTTAATAACACTAGAGGTGATCATTTATACTTAATTCAAGCAGCCTGCAGAGTATCCTGTTCTATGCAAGCACCTGACATCAGTAATTTTCACTGAGATTTTGTCGATAAAATACTCTGGACAGTTCCAGAGCCTTATGTTGGTTGGACACTTTATCAAGAAGCGCAACACATGCATATGTGCACCATCTGGGCATATAATGGGAGGAATAGCCGTCTTGTTCCTGGTTATTTTCCTGAACACTGCTGACTTAACATGGTCATCCTTCAAGATCTGCTCACTTTGTCATCTCATTGATCAGTCAAACAGATCCACTAAATCACCTACAGTTTCCTATTTTAGCCTCTCTACTTTTTGCAGAAGAACAGCTCTGGTACTTATTAGTGGTAAAATATCCTAAATTCTCTATTAAAGAAGGCAAAAAGAGGAAAGGCCTTGGCTGAAACCTATTTTTCTGTTAGTGAGAACTTGGTCAGACGATATAATGCAAATCTCTTTAGTACTTTACATGGATAAAATGCATTTCTTTTCAGTTAAATTTCTTCAGTTTCCCTGGTGTATATTTAATTAGTTTATTAAGAAGATGTTTAGGAGTGTTTTCTATTGATTTGTATTTTTTTTCTGATATGACATCGTCAATGCACACCCCAGGTTTGCAAGTGAGATAGGAAGTCCGACTAATTTCCACAAATTGATTTCAAGCACCCATCAGGTAATTTTAGACTATATATCTCTGTAGTTTTGACATGGTAGTCATAACATAATCACATGGTCTTTGATGAAAGAAAGCCATTAAGCAAATCAAAAATATTAAATGTGCGTGTATCTTAAAAGTTTTTGCACATTTTAATAAAGTTCAAAATCAATATGTAAACAGAGCTTCATCATTGTATCATGACAACAGAGAGACGAGTAACAGGAGTTAGTTCAGACCTGTTATCTGAGACTAATGTCTTGGGTTTGCTCACTGAGGGACTAAGCCTAGAAAATGTCATGCTTTACTATTGTGCTAACTGCTGTGAAGTTTAGAAGCCCTGGTGACTAAGTATTGTTTGTCTGGCAGGCATGTACACATAATACCATTGAACCTGCTACTCACACCCAAAGTAGATAAGTACACTGGCTATGTGGGAAATGTTACACAGTCAAGACATTCAAAGCTGATTTCAGAAATCTCACAGGAAATATTATCGTCTTAACACATTTTCTGTGATGTTTAAAGGAACAGTTCACCCAAAAATTTAAACACACATAATTCCAAAGTAATGATCCTGTTTTTTTTTTTTTTTTTTTTTTTTTTCTCGTGGAACACAAAAGGATAAATTTTATAGAATGGACAGTACAGTCTTTTGTTGAATGTAGATACAGTGTCACTTCTTGGTGAATGCCTGTTTAGAAGACAAAAGCTTGGTGTGAAATTTTATGTGAAAAACGTTTTAATTTGAATGAACAAGCAGTTCACAAACATTCAAATGAACAAGCAGTTCACAAACACGTTGTCAGTGCTACAGATTTTATTACAAAGAAGTGCTCTAATCTCTTTTCCATCCTAATGTTTTAAGAAAAGTCGACTGCACTGCACTTTGTCTGGTAATAGAGGTATTTCTGTGAATTTGCACTTTTTATTCTTTATTTTATTTATTTATTTTGTCTGGAAAAGAGAGTTGCATACATTCGTCTGTATATTTCAATAAATAAATAAATAGAAAATGGCTGGCAAAAGTCAGAGCATATAGGTTTGGAACAACATAACAGGGAGTAATGATGCTTTTTTTCTGAGTGAACTATTCATGACTTTCTAGCCTCCTTTACGAAAACCGATTCAGCAGTGATTACAGTAAGCTTCATATTTTACAGCGGATGTGAACTTCTTTTTGGAGAGCACAGTCGGTTTAGGAGAAGACTAATATTTAGATAACATTAACAGCCAGATTTATGTTACAGCTTGTTTAGGAAGTGATTAGAGACTGGAGAGTGGCTGAGATGCACAAGCTGCACATGTGGTCCACATGTGTCTTTGCAAATGAGAGCTTCTATTGTTATGTGCACTTTGCATACAAATGGGCAGATGAAAGTCAGCTGTGTGAACAAACACAAAATAGATATCCCAGAAGATACATGAGAGTGTTTAGAGGGAAAAGGCCAAGACAAGCAATATAATATGGGGTTTGGACACTGAAAGAGTATCTACTGGCATGGCTAGGAATGTCAGGAATGTCTGCCGTCTGCGTTCGTCCTTGTCTAAAACTGATTTTACAATGTGAGCTAGACAATGGCTTTTGTTTGTCATCAGTGTTTTGTATCGCTGTAAGGTTGCTGGGAATCCCCTCCCTCCCACCTGTCTTCCAGTATCTGCAGGTGAGTCAACTTCCAGCTGGTCTGGACCGAGGTCAGGGAGTGTGCTGGAAATATCAGTGAAAGGGAACATTACAAGTCAGGTGGAGTGGGTGATGGTTATGAAACCTATGAAACCAGAAATGCTCTCATCTGGATACCATGCGTACTACTGACCACATGCCTCCAGTATTCCAAGGCTTTTTTGTTAATACTGCACATGTGACAGTTTTCACGGTTCTGTTAAAATGATAAAGAAAAATCAGGCTGATTATAATAGTATACTATGGTATTTGTATTTAACGCCTACATTTTTGTACACTGAGGCATGTACAATAGATTTACACTATTGTTCAAAGGTTTAATGCCAGTAAGATTTCTGTGTTTTTGAAAGAACTCTTGAAGCTGATTAAAATAACACAGGGAAAACTGTTTTGTTGTGCAAAATTATTACAATATAAAATAACAGTTTTCTCTTGTAATATATTTTAAAATGTAATCTATTCTTGTGATCACAAAGCTGTATTTTCAGAAACTACTGTATCACTCCAGTCTTCAGGGTCACATGATCCTTCATAAATCGTTCTAATAAGCTGATTTGGTGCTAAAAATAAATTATTTTAACACCAGAAATCATACAGAGCAGTGATAATGTAAAATTAGGTAAAAAGCGTTCATTGCACTGAACATATTTAGTTACCAAATTGATTAAATAGTCATCCAATTCCATGACTTCTGTTTTTTGTAAACCTTGCTTACAGTTTTGATGCTGTCAATATGTCAGTTATGCTTGTTTCAATTATGTGAGTCTTCATATAAAAATAAATTTACAAATGAATAATAATCAGGTTGGAAATAATCAGGAAAATAACAAAGGACAGCATAAAAGTTAGAATTAACTGTATGAAAAGCAATATTCTTAACAAAATGTTTTAGCTTACCACCATCCTGGATTAAAACAAAGGAGAACCAGGGAGATCAAAAGGCTACTGTTCACCCATTGAAACCCATTGAACTTGGACTTGCATTGCTTTTAAATGTTAATTTCTCATCAAAATACTTGAACCACTGACCCCTAACCGTGAGCATTTATCTGTGCCTTTCAACTATTTCCTTTTTGAATTAGTGGAGTCCACCAGAATTAAGCAATAAGTCAGGCTTGAAGGACCACCAGCTCTCACTTGGCTTTAAATCAGGCAGAGAAACTCACTGGTACATCACACAGGTCAATGTTTCTGCTCAGTGATTGGATAACTTGCCATGTCAGAAAGAACCATGTGAATACATTAGTCATCATCATCATCATCACATCACTGCCAGTGTGGACAAGTCTGCTTTGAGGTTTCAGTGGTTTTAATGAGCGAGTGTAGCCATGCCTTCAGGCTTCTTTGCTTTAATCTTTAAATGTTTTGGTGCTTCAGGAAGTATAGGAAGTCACATTGCATGCCTTTTGCATAAACGTGCAATACTGCTACCAGCTGCCGGTATGTGGCTGAAGTTGTTGAGGTAACATTTTCCCAGTAAGCTGTTTATGTTTAGCTCTGTTGTGTTGATGTCTGACTCCTTGTGTTATATGCAAATTATGCCCGTTGCAGCAAGCAAACAAAACATTACAGTATGAGAGTAGTTTACATGGATTTTTTTTCCCTGCCTAAAGCAGATTATATTCAATATGTACATTGCGATGTGATGTTCTTGTATATTGTTTGTTACTCCATGTGACCTTGTTAATTGCCCCTAGTAGATAAATAAAGTTTGAAATTGAAAATATTACCTACTATTCTTAAAGTGTAAAAATATCTGAAGTCATTTAAGCATCTAAACAGAGTGCAGATGGAGGAGTGCAGGTGATAGGCTCATGCACATCACTGCAGGGGGGAGAATGTCTCGGGTATGAACCCGTGGGGTTGTGCCGTTAGATGTTTTCATGGCCATTTTCACCGGCTTAATGATTAATTTCACTACCACATGCCAGGAGTTCTCGACCTTGCAGGGCTCATCACAGAACACATGAAGACAGCACGGTCAATGCATCTCTGATATACATTTTTTTTTATATTAAGGCATGTTTGACAGAACAGATGTAAAAAATGGTCATTTAGTGATTTATTGTCAGTATCTGCCATTGATCATTGCGTTAAGTAGATATAGGGAACTAAATGTTTTGTGAAAAAAAAGAAAAAAAAAGGAGGAGAGATATTTTGACATTGATTTGTTGGGTTATGTTAAGGGTTGTATCCTAAGGCCTGAATTTGAGTCGGCATTAAAAGATCAAGATCTGTAGTCTGTTGCAGCTTGGAGTCAGTGAACCAGCCCTCATTATCATCAATAAGTATGACAAGACATGGTGTTGGCAGGTTCTCTTTCCACTTGAACAGATGATTGCACACTGTCTAATGGTCTTCTTGGCAAACATCTCTCTTGTTACTTCTCATATCTATGAGTATTTGCTGATGAATCATCTTATTTTTTTCTTAAGCAGGAAAAAACATTGCAATTATTCAAGTCATGTGTGTGTTGAATTGAAACATTTTCATACCATTGTTTAAGTGAATATTTCATTGATTAAGTGATATTTGTGTGTCGTTTAATTATTCATGCCTTTTTTATTTTTGCCCCAAAATGTTCTTGTTCCATGCATTGACAATTCATCAAGTAATACAATTTTATAAATGGAATACATTTTATAAGGTTTGTAGCATAACAATGCTAAAATAGCATACACATACACACACACATAGAAAATCATAAAGTTTTGGGAAAAAAAGTAGATGACAGAAGTTTAAATTTTGGGTCATAAATCCCTTTAATATGGAATATAAACTGTATAAAACTATTAGGTTTATGAGGTAGTGACCAGGTATAGCAGATTTCCGTTGAGTAACTTAAACCAGAGCAGTGGCAGAGGCACGTGGCCAGACAGAAAAGGTCAGATTGCATCTGTCTGCACTCACTGTTTTCTTAAAGTTTCAGTGAAACCTTCAAGATTTTTGGTGGACACGTGTTTAGTCTCTGTCTTTGTTTTCTCGTTCACTTACTGCCTGGATTGTTAAAGACATATGATCATGATGGAGAAAGACTCTGTGGCTGGGGTTAAATAGATTGTGATTAGAGACCCTAAAAGACCCAGTGGGAGGCTGAAATAGCTTGCCTTCTACACAAAACATATGATGTAGCCTCTCAGCAGCACACCACAGTACAGCGGCGGTTCAGATGGAAGGCTTTGCTAATGAGATATGTTAAACCTTGCATGTCTGCAGTGAAAGTGGCATGGAGAACCGCAGTTCATAACAGACATTAAGGCAGAAACAGATTTCCACCAAACATAAATGTTTTTATTCAGCTTTCTATAGTTTGGTGTGGCTTAAACTACCCACATTGAGCAGAGTAATCAGTAGCACCATTTTTGCTCTTGGGGTTCAGTCCTGAAAGTTTATCTGATGTGTGCACCATATTCTTGGAGACAGTTGCTAGAAAACAGTTTTCAAGTTCAAAAATGGGAGCTGCAGGACATAATAATAACAATCTTATCATCCAGCATGTGGGTTTCCAGCTAACGTCTTATGAAGCATTCCTTTTTATTAGTAACAACAAGCATAATTGAGGTTGTTGGTATTGACTGGATGCTTTTTATACAAACATATTTACTGTAATACAGTTCTCTTACAGGGACAATTGTTGAACTTGGTGTTAATCACTTATTTACTGACCACAATGGTGATAAAGGATCTCAAACTTTCCATTACACTGACCAAAATCTGATCAATCAACCTGTAAGCATAGCTGTAAGTTATTAAGCTGAAAACACTAATAATTTGATGTGCCAAAGTAGGGGGTTCTTATGCTTACCAAGGTTTCATTTATTGGATAAAAAATACTGTATATGTATAATGTAATATTTAATTTATTAAAATATAAAATAATCAGATGTTTCTATCATATTGAAAACAATTGTGCTGCGTTATATATTTGTGCAAATAAAGTGATTTTTTTTCAGGTTATCTGTTGAAAAGAAAGAAAAATGTTAATATTTTGTAACATTCCTTTTTTTTTGCAACAATGCATTCTTGCTGAATAAAAGTATATAATTTTTCTTTAAATCTTACTGACCTCAAAGTTATAAAACAAACAAACACATAACAAATATAATATATTTATATATCTAAGTCGGATGCATTGGACCAAATAGTTAAGAAAAAACACTAAAGTCCCAGACATAAAATAAGCATATAGTGAATAATATAACAATTATTTACAGGGTGAATTCAGGTAACTCTTGGCCACTGTTTTGCCATTCATCTCATTTACAAAAAGTAGTGAATTCATTTTCTACTTTTTTAGTCTAAATCTCATTACATTTATCATAAATATCTGTCAGTTTTGGTCCTCCTATTGGCTGTTGCTTGTAAAGAAACAATAGTTAAGTCATTAGTCAGCATTTTGCATACCAATAACTTCAAAGAGATGGAACAAGTGCCGGAGCCTCATTAGTAGCACTGATAATGTCAAAGTTTGTTCATGGAATGTTCCAAATAACAGGAAGCCAGGAGAAATTAAAGTCTGATAGTGTTTTTTTTTTCCCAAGATAGGCAACACGTCTGACACAAGAAGGTCAAATGGGTGCTCAAAGGAAGGAAAGCTATGCAAAAAATTAGATGAGAGAGGGGATATATGATTGCAAGTTATTAAAAATTTCCTGTCGGCGGGCTTTTTTCTTTTACAAATCTTTAAAATCCTTATTTACACAGGGAGTGACTTTTCTCAGTGGTCCTGCAATCGAACAGCGAGGGGTCTCAGGAAAACAGAGCTGTGCTGACAGACAAGCTGTTTGCTGGTCTATAACGGTGTCGTTCAGGCGAGCATTGAGAAAACTCCAGCTGCGATCGGCTACACACCGGCTTGTGGACATGGTTCTCTGTTGGCCTCTTGGTCCAGGACAGGGTCAAAATGAAAACAGAGAGAGTAAGACAGGAAGGAGCAGGAAACATGTGACACAGTGTGTTTACTGCTTGTGCTCTTTCACCTTTTAGTCTGGCAGTCTGGAATGTTCCACTTCCACTCAACCACATTGAAAGGAAATAAGATTTGGGATTGTGGGTGTGTTAGTGCTCGAGGCTAAGGATTGGCCTTGGCCTTGGCCTTGGCCTTATGCACATGCAACTTTGTCTGTGTCATGAGTGCAATTCCTGAGACTTACAAAAAAAAGGTGGATGTTCAAGACCGCAATGAGAGATGCCAAAAGATTGTCAGTCATTCACGAAACATCTGGTGAGCTCAGTGAGCTACACACATCCACCTGCCATGGTTTTACTCGTGGAGCACAAACTGAGTAACCCAAGCCCATCTGATTGAGGTGATGAGCAGGTATAAAGGTGCAGCCACTGCCACTAAACCCTGGGAAAGTTTAGGTGACTTTGGTGTTGTTAGGTGAAGTTGGTGCTATTGGGTGGCTTTGTGGCTCTGTCCTCAGTATGCAGGTGGTTGTACTATAGCTCTCAACGCTTATCAAGCTTGTTCTGTCATTGGTAAGATCCTGTGACCATCTCCCCTCCACTATTCTCAGTGAAGTGTTTCTCTGCAGAGGTAAGCCTTTGTTTGAAATATTGAGGTGGATTAGAGTGACCTACCCCACTCTGCTGGCTGAGCCGCTCTGTTTTAGTCTGTTCCGGGATAAGGATCAAAATAAAATGTGTTTTTGTACTTGTTAAAATTAATCCCTGTTCTTTGGTTTCCAAATGTGTGCATATACATTTAATGAATGACCTCTGAGTTTTGTCCTGCTCTTCTAAAGAAATAGATCTCCCGAAAATAAACATTTGCTGAAAAGGTTTTCTTCCTTAGGTCAGGATGTAGATGAGTTTTAGCAATGAATTACTTGATCGCCAGTGGATCCTCTGCAGTGAATTTCTGCCAACAAAATGAGATTCCCAATAAATTGACTTTTAAAACTGATGAAATCATCACAGTAATCCACATGACTTTAAATAAACATCTTGTGAAGCAAAAACTTAAAATAAATAAATAAGTGTTTTAAATGTTAAATTTGAGTCCATAATCCATAATAACATTTCTTCCAGTGAAAAAGCCCATTCTCTGTTGTCGTCTCACATCATAATCCACCAGCAATGTGCTTTAAATTCTGGTAAGAGGTCAAGCATGATATACAGTAGGAGTCTTCTATTGGTCACACTTCTCCATGAGATGAAAATTCATCTAAAGGAACAGTTAAACCCCACAGCTGATTCATTTATGCAGGCCACCCACATGATTTACTAATTGCTGTTATTGTGTCATGCCAATCAAGGCCCTTAGACAGGAGCTTGTTAAAATAAACTGAAGCCTGCTGTGCACAAGACCCTGCACTAAAGCAGCACAGATGTTATGTAACACTCGTGAAATGGAAGAACCACTTTTTTGTGGTTCATTCCAGTCTAAGTGGCTGGGAGGTCCACCAGACGGCCCTTTGTTTCTCTCATTCATGCGGTTAAGCAAGTCTGAATGTGGACCAGTGTTGTGTTATTGGGTCATCTGCCAGCCACAACTTTTGATGATGAGATTATATTGAGCTGATTTAGCGTTTAAGCTTCACAATGGATTTAAACTAGCTGCAATTAGCATTAGGGTTTGGTAAGAAGGGGATACATGCAGCATTACTCAGCAAGATTAGCGAAGAGAACAAGGTGTGCATCCGGTGAAAGAAAGTTATGGACTTAATGTTCCCTGTTATTAAACCATGTAGATTTACTGTACAGAAACAATGTGCCATTGACTTTTACACTCTGTCCCTTTTCAGCTTTTATGTTTTTGACACTACCAAGGCAGCATTTATTGATCAAAAATCCAGAAAATCCAGCAATATTATGAAATATTATTACATTTTACATTAACTGTTTATTTAAATATGTAATTTATTCATGATGGCAAAGCAATATTTTTAGGCAGCCATTACTCCAGTCTTCAGTGTCACATGATCCTTCAGAAATCATTCTAAATAATGCTGATTTGGTACTCAAGAAACATTTCACGTTATTATCAAAGTTCAAAACAGCTCTGCTGCTTAATATTTACTTTTTTTATTTTTATTAAAATGATCATTTATTTGAATTTGTAGCAACAAATAAAAAAGTAAAGCACACTTGAAGAATATTTTTTACTTTTGAATGGTAATGTATTTATTTATGTTTATATTGTTTATTTATTCATATACATTTGTTGTTATTATTATTACAAACTTATTTCTCTTTTTTTTTTTTATGCATGCTGGCATATAATACATGTTGGCTGCATTTGCTTTGCTATTCAGTTTAATTTGTCAGAAAAACATTTTCACTTTCTGTTGAGTCATGTGTCTTACCCTGTGTATTATTACAAAAGTTAGAACCAGGTGCTTACTTACACAAGAAGATAATGTCACTATTCAGACATTTTTTTTTTCTTTTTCTTTTTCTTTTTTTTTTCAATCAATGTCAGCTATGTGAGGAATGAGATTTTAATTAGGTAACTTTTTTCTCTCTCTTTAAAACCTGTCTAGGCTCAAGTAAGTACAAGAAGGGTAGAACAGGCCGGGGTGTTCAGGACAGGTAATTGCCTGATTTTGATGAATTTATCAGTTCCTCCCAAAGCTAAGTTCATAGAAAATGAAATATCAGTTGCAAATTAACATAAACTCTAAAGAGTATAGATACAGACATCATTAAAGCTCATTACTGATTTTAGTTTTCTGAAGCTGATTGTAAGGGCCTCTGAAAAACAAAGATGATGGTTAAAAAAATAGCATTAAAGGGGTAAATTCAGCTGTTTATCACAGTATTGTAGTGCGTATGAGCATTCAACTGCTAGTAAAGATCTGTTTGTACTAAATGGGGTCCAGAAATGCCAAGATTCATCCTGCTGTCCACTTCTCGTTGTTAATATTGACTGTGAAATTTAGAATATTTAGAACTTCTGTTTTAATTCCAAGAAATTTCCCGTGTGCCCGACATTCCAGAAATTGTGTGCTCAAGAAGGCATTAGACAACACGAAACACTCCAACTCACATTTCCATACACACAGTTAAGTAGCTTTGGTGATTTTTTTTTCTTGAGCAAACAGACACAGATCCTTTTTATTATTATTAATATTATTTTTGGAGTTGTGCTGGCACAGTTTCCACATAGACCTGTTAATAAAGCACCTTTTATCCCGAACTCCTTCTCAACAGTATTCCCGGCACTACTGATAAGGCCAGTGACATAATTTGCTTTACTTTAGTCAGCAGCACCACACCTTTGTGAACATTTATTGTAATATGCCAGGTATGTTTTCAATATGTTTTCGAGTTAACATCAAAAATATTTAGCAGCTCGTACAGATGTGTTTAGACTTGAACGCCACAGAGGATTTTAATTTAGGATGTTGGCTAAAATTTGTTAGTGCTCTTACCACACCCCCCAACTATATGGAAACATACACATAACTGTAATTAAAGGGATTATTATGTGGTCATGATCCAAGGGGTCAATAGTTTTATTACACATTACAATAAGGTACAGTTCATTAATATTATCTATTATGTATGAGGTATCATGAACTAACATGAACTGCAAAAATTTTTTTTTGCATAATTTATTAATCTACGTTCAAGTATACTATCGTTCATGGCTATGTTTGTTCATTCTACATAACCAATTAATTAATTTATAAATAGCACAATTTAAATGACTTATTTTAAACTACCGTTAAAAGTTTAATGTAAGAATTTTAAAAGCAAATATTTCGATTTTTACCAAATTAACTGAACTCATTGACAAACCGGCTTTGCTTCTCATTCAGAAAACGGGTCAATTAATCTGCCTGAGCTGTGTTGGCATTTATTTAGAATAGATAGTTGAGTCTGGAGACCCAGGTTAGTTTTGCTCTTGGCATGTGAGGTGAAGTCAAAACTTTTTGACATGACTAATAACTAACGACCAACATGCACATGTCATACCGTGGGCAGAGAGAGAAAGAGTTCACATTTTAATCACGAATGGGCCCAGAAGTAAGATCATGACCTGTTTGGGCTACAAGGTGAAGGTTTTGAAGTGCAGGAAAACATGACTGTAAAATATACTGGCAGAATAAAGTAGTCATTGACTCATTGTTCTGTAGAATGCATGATTATCAGTGATGGGAATAACGGCGTTATAAATAACGGCGTTACTAACGGCATTACTTTTTCCAGTAACGAGTAATCTAATTGATTACTCTTCTCATCTTAATAACGCCGTTACCGTTACTGCCAAAAAATGCGGCGCGTTACTATTACTGATGATGAAGCTGTTTTTTTTTTTTCATCAGACCAACTAGATCTCTGAGCGAGAGGCAAATACTTTTTTTTACTGTTCTTCCTTGGTTAGTGGGCAGAGCACGAGACAAGCGCATAAATGCTGACGATTGGCTGAGGTAGAGTAAAATTTCATTGTAAGCCAATCAGAGGTAGAGTTGGGCAGGTTTTCGAAAGCACGCATAGTAGTGATGGGAATTCGGCTCTTTTGACTCAGCTCACTGAAAAGAGCCGGCTCTTTGGCTCACAAACGGCTCTTTAAATGACTTTGACTATAATATTTCAATTTTTATTACATAATTATTTAATTTCTATAGGCTAAATTTGAAAAAATAGAGTTGGCTCTTCAGATATGCGAGCCAGCTCCCGAAGTTCAACTAAAAAAGCCGGCTCTTAGAGTCGGCTCATTCGCGAATCGCGAACGACTCATCAAAAGCTCATTCGCGAACGAGTCGATCCATCATCACTAACGCTCATTCGCGAACGACCCATCATCGGACAGGACAGGACACACAACGAACAACACAAGCCAGTCAGTCAACCAGAGACAGGTATGGCGACGAGCCCAAATAATCCAAAAGTAGCCTTCTCTAAATGGAAGTATATACATTACTTTTTCCTTCAAGAAATTAAAGAAACAATAAAAGGAAATATCAAAAGTTCCCAAAAATCTATCGTGTTATTTGCATTGATCCACTATATAAACATAATATCTACATACATGCCATTTGATTGGAGGCTAGTCTCACTTTGTCCCACAGCAACTTTTTTTTTTAGATGTGTGTACAATGTTTCATGTTTCTGTTAATAATGTATTGTATTAAGTGTCCATTTCATTATAATATTCAGATTCATCATAAATAATTGAACATGCACATGTATTTTAAGTTCCTTTAAAGAGGGGTAGAGGTGGGGTCACGTTTGAGCATTTAAAATTTAATTTTACTTGAAAGTAACTCAATAGTTACTTTCTTAAGTAACTAGTTACTTTAAAAATTTGTAACTGAGTTACTAATTTAGTTACTTTTTGGAAGAAGTAACTAGTAACTGTAACTAATTACTTTTTAAAAGTAACTTGCCCAACACTGATGATTATCAAGATTTCAGTGCAAAATCCTGTGCTTGGATAGTAGACCTACTACACCACTGTCTCAAGCAGTGAAAGTGTTTCTACAGAGTAAACACCAGTGTTTTGTAACTGATACTTTTAAATTGAAATTTGATTACATTGATGATTACTACATTTAAAAAGTATGGTAATCTGATTACTAATTACGTAAAAATTGAATCTTGACTGAAAAAAAACAGCAACATTTTTAAATGTTATAGGCAACTTTTTATTGCATCTAAATGTAACGTTAAAAAGTTTGCAATCTCCTGTGATTTAAGTGCCTGCTGATGCACAAAACATGATTTCAAAGTGCATTTACTTAATATTTTCTCTACATCTGCATTTGTAACATTTGTAACTGAAATCAAATTACATACATTTAAAATGTGACACATTACATTACTGCGTTATCAGGAAAAGTAACTAGAATACAGTAACAAGTTATACCAACTCTGGTAAACAAAAGGTTCATGTCTGTAAATATAGACTGTCTGCTTTGATTGTCAGTGGTTCAAGTGTCACACTGCAAAACAGATGAATTCATTCTCATTTGGAAAGAGTTACAGTACTTTGTTATTTTTTAATACCATCATTGTGATTTGACTGACAAGATTTTGACTTCTACTGTATTTCTGCTATTCGAACATCCAATCTAGGCAAGAAACAGCATTTATGTGTCAGCCTTGAAAGCCCCTTCACTTGAGCCTCTAATGGCTGCAGGGTTAATTAGGTCCAGATGCTATTGCAGAATTATCCCTGAGGGCATTGTGAGCTAAATAGTTACGTGGCAGCTCCAGCACAGATAAAGTTAATAACAGAAGCCTTTGGACTAATCGCAGAGAGCGGCTCTTCAGTTCACCCTTAGTGAAATCTGCTGGAATGTGTCCCTTTCAACACTCCTGGTGTTATCCAATCAAAATCAAAATCAAAATAGTGACATATGTGGATAGAGTCTTGGAGCGTAATCTTTTCTGTTCATCTGCCTCCTTTTCCTGCTACTATGTAATGGATCTTATAATATAAAAATGAGCAGATGGTCTGGATATGACTCAGATATTAGAATTAAAAAGCAATAAAAGATATCAAATGTTGTGTGTGTGTGTGTGTGTGTGAACAGAATGTTCTAATGTGAGTTTATCTGTATGTTCCTGATTAAACTTAAGTTACATAAAAACAGTTTCCACCACTGGCAACAGATTATTTCAAAGAAATTTTGTTTTGGTTCAACATAATTTATTTATTGATTTATTTATTTTAAGTGTTGTTCCCCCACAGCTTGACCACAGGCATAAATGTTACCATGTTGTCTTGACAGTGTACCGGGAATCACATATTTGGTACATTCTCTTGGCAAAAGTTTTTTTCTCTCATCTGTCTAACATCCTCCCCTTTCCCATAAGTTGACCAGTGAGGCCAAAAAGATAAACTCAGGCGCTGTTTCAGTGGATAGGCAAGGTAACATGGGGTGAAAAAGAATTCAGTTAAAGGCATCTCTGTGCATTTCAAACCCATTGGTTTGTACAGTCAACTTTTGTGATAATAATACCAATGCAGAACTTGTGTGCGGTTTAAATATTTATACTGTATGACGTACTAGCATTATAAACTACTGTTCAAAAGTTTTCCTGAGAAGACTGTAGAACAATCATCTGCTAAACCATGCTTTTACATGCAATATATGAAAATAAATGGAGTCAAGTGTCAATATTCTGTAACATCCTGAAAGATCTTAGAGTGTACTTCACTATGATATCCAATAAAACCGTTTGTGTGGATTTGCGACTAGTGAAAATGATAAAATGGTGTCCAATGGAGCATTTAATTAAAACAAGGGGTAAATTAATTAATAAAAGATAATTTTATGAATCAGGTGTGGTTCAATTTAAATAGGCATTGTAGTTTATTCAGAAGGCAAGTCAATGAATGGCTGAGCAAAGAGGCAGCTGTAATTGATTTCAGACACAATCCCTGGAAATCAGACATGAGCAGCCGACCTTCGTCAACAGAATTTCTGTGCTTGGAGACTGAACAACATACTTTATAGTGTAGCCCAAAACTGACACTTGAACAAGGACATATTTTTAAGCTTTATGTAACTGAACATTTGGCATTGATTGGAGCAGCATTTGTGTTAGAAGCCACCTTAAATTTACTGCCTATTTCCATTGTTTTGAGACGTGGTTGTAATTGAGCAGTCTTCCTCTACAGAGGTTTAGAAAGTGCTTCTCAGATACGCTCTAGGAGGTGCTGGAATATTTTCTGTAAATGACTGCAAATTAACTTTAAATATGGACCTAGCAATTTCCTTTATGTCTGTTTTGGCTTTAGATGTAAATGAAAATGCTTTTCAGATATTTGTTAGAGTGCAGTGGCATCAGTTCTTTATAACACAATTATGTTTAAATTACTTTATATGGATATCTACAGGTAAATCACTCTCTTCGACATGTGCTGTATGTTTCCGAAATCCAAAACTCCATCCTGCAAGCTTGTGGTTCCCAGTGAGTCTAAGAATAGCAACATGAGTTTCCACACGTATTGCTTTGTGGTAAAGAACATGTGAATAGAAACGAATGGCTCACTTTGTGTTCTCTGGAGATCGTACAGTATATGCTCTTCAAAGTTGTGGAAGTCTTGACCTAATGGTTAGAGATTCGGACTCATAATCCAAAGGCTGTGAGTTTGAGACTCGGGCCGGGAGCAATTGAAGGGGGGGGGGGGGGGTGTAAATGTACAGTTCTTTCTCCACCCTAAATACCACGACTGAGGTACCCTTGAACTCCCTGTGCACTGCAGTGTAAATGGCTGCCCACTGTGTGTTCACGGTGTGTGTGTTCACTGCTGTATGTGTGCACTTGGATGGATGAAATGCAGAGCACAGATTCTGAGTATGGCTCACCATACTGTATGTCACATCACTTTCAACCCCTACAGGTCCCTGGACTGGCAGTTTTTTATGTCTTTTATTCAGAATATAATATGTTTGAAGAGCTGAACCCCAAGAATGCTGTCAAAGACTATAAATCCACAATGTACAATTGGGAGGGATAAATTACATTGTAAAATATATTAAAATAAAAAATTGTTATAAAAAATAATAAGAATATTTCACAATATTAAAAATGTTTCTGTAATTTTATCACAGGAATGCAGCCTTGGTGAACATAAGAGATTTTCAAAAACATTAAAAATCTTACCATCCCCAAACTTATGAACTTTAGTATTGTCCTTTACAGTCTGTTCTTTACATTTAGACTATCTATGCCATCTTCTACACCCAGTTAACGTAAATCTTTAACAACATTAATAATTTAATAGCACTGTTAAATGTAATCTTTACCAGATATATTTACCAGAATAGGTTTTCATATTGTACATCATAAAGCTGTAATGCATAAATTCACTTTTATCATTTATGATGATACATTTGAGATTTTAAGGTTTTATTTTTCTAAATTTATTTAGACTGAATCGTATAGAATTTTGATATTATTGAATTTAGCTTTAAGAAGGTAACTGTAAAGGTTTCTTTATAGAGTTTGGGTGGTCGGAAGTTCAACAGTTGTAGTTTTCAACTACTAGGAGCATTTGACCACAGACTGTTCCTAATTTCCACTAAATCCCACACCTTTCCAGATGGTAGCCTTTGAACTCAGCACTCAGTACCACTAATTGCAACTTCACATGGTTGAAGCTGGCACCTGTCTGTGTAGTATTTCTCAGCAGTGCACTTCCTATAATAGCAGCCATATGTTTTTGTTGTACATTATTGCCATACCTGTCTGTTTCTGTCTCGCCTACGCTCCTTGCTAGACTATTTAGCTTGATATTAATAACCCAGAAACTCTAATCTGGAATTCATGGCAGCTTTCATTGGCCAAGGCCCGCCCCATGAGGCCGTTTGACTGACATGTCAAACAACCAATCACAGTTCGTTTCGTTCATCGTCACGTTTCGAGGCCGTGGAAATGTCGCCACAATAACAGACCGGTGTGTAAAACTCTTGGACATATTTTAAGGATTCTATGCCGCTAACTTTAAATATTTCACATACTTTTGAAAATCCACTGTTTAGTTGATCCTCCACTCGTCATCACAGTTAAACACGATGGCTTTCTTTTTTCATGAGGGGGTTTGGTGTCACGCTATCTTTGTTTCCAGACGGAACGTTAGAGAATGTGACACACGTCTCGCGGAAATCCTGTAGAATCCAATCAATCCGATGACGACTTCGACACAGGAAGTCGACCGGAAGTTGAAGTCAGCTGCGTGCTGCCATCTTGTAGCAGAACTTCACTTGCGTTAGCATTCCCATTGACTCACATTCACTTTGGCCTCACTTTGACAGCGAATAACTTTACATCTGAGGCATTTAAAGACTCCATTTGTCCATTATTTATTTCTAAAGATACACAACAATGTATAAAGGGCTCCATTACCTTCTATGTTACATTATGGCCCCGTAGAAACAGTTTTTGTAAAAAATAGGCTAACGATTGCGTCATAACCACTCGACTCTCTGTCGCACAGTAGAGAAATTACCGTACAGACAGGAGGAGAAGCTCGCAGGCAATTAACTTAATATGGCGTACTGGCGTTACATTTTTAAATACTATACAAATTAATTAATCAGAATACTTACTCCAGCTCACTCACGCCAAAAAGCTCCCCGCTCAAGCTCGACGTCTCTGCAAGATTAACGATGGCAGTTTGCACTCACAGCTACTAGAACATTTACATATGTCAGACAGGTTGCTGACGTCGTCAAGTTTCGTTTGAGTCTGCGTGTCAGAAACGGAAGTGTTAAAAAAACGCTAAAAATGGGCTTCAATTGTCTCAGTTGAGTTCCAATGGGATTGCTGTGTCCATTTCTTTTACTGTCTATGCTTCAACACTCTTGAAGCGTTTCCACTTTTGTGTCCCATATGCATCAGACGTTTAGCCAACGGTCCGTGGTGTTCTACGATCTGAGGCTGAGACTACAGAAAAACCATTGACTGCACTAAATTTGAGTACTTTTTATGTTTTATGTAATAAATCATCGATGTAATGTATATGTTGGACTTAATAGGAGACAATATGTATTGACAATGTAAAACCTATCTTGAGCTAGGTTTTGTCTGACATCTTAGCAGCTTGGGGCAGTCTTCTGTGACCTGAAATTGGCTGAGACATGTCCCATCTCATACCTGATACATCCCATCTGATGCATCATTAAGCTTCCCTTTGTGACCATTGATTCATGTGACTAAAAGATGCAGTGGGAGGACTTGACATCACAATGCAGATCTATTACCATTTTTAGAAATATGTTTACTTCAGAATTGAATATTCATGCCTTAGCTCAATGAGCAACCAGTTTTCTGGCAAATCACAAACTAATATCACATCAGAGAGCTCAAAATTAATATATCACCAATTTTACCCCGTGCAGAAGATCATTTCAGGTCAGCTAAGCAAAACCTTTTCCAGTCCAGTTTTAAAAGTCTGAGGTTTGCATATAATCCCTTACAAAACCATTTTCCTGACAGTAGAAATCCAACTGTGAGCTTTGTTTAAGTCTAAAGGAAATCCATTCAGTTTACAGTTGAAAAGATTAGGTAACATACAATCCTTTTTTTCCACTCGTATATATATTTATTGAATCTGAAATGCAGAACTGTTCTGTGAACAATGCTAATTTGTATTATCAGTTTGCTTTGATTCTGGCAGAGCAGATTTGTTCAAGTCTCTACTTGTTCATCAATAATTAGCTTGGTCTCTAACCACAAAAGCTGAGTGAGGCCTGTAGATGCTTTGATTCCTGTTAAACAAGGGTAATTTTTTTTCCCAGTATGGAGACCTCTACTTTGTAAGAGCTGCACATATATTTCTAGTGTTAACCATTTAGTTAACCATTTTTATTCTATACACAATATATTGCTAATTACTTTGCACATAATTTCACTTTTTGTTATTTGTGATTTTTTTAAAACTTGCAAGGTTTAATGAATTTTGCAATTCAAAAACATTTACATTTCTGCATTTAGCAGACGCATTTATCCAAAGCAACTTACGGTGCATTAAGGCTAAAAATATTTTTATTTTTTACCAGTTTGTATGTTCCCTTGGACATGAAATATGTGTGTGTGTGTGTGTGTGTGTGTGTGTGTGTGTTTGTGTAATTTGAAATTATGTAAATTACTGTTTTCAACATTGATAATAATAATAATAAATGTTTCTTGAGCACCAAATCAAATCAGCATATTAGAATGATTTCTGAAAGATTATGTAACAACAACGAATTGAGTTATGACTACTGAAAATCTAGCTTTGCCATCACAGTAATAAATTACATTTTGAAAATATATTTAAAATACGAGGCACTTACATTTATAGCAATTATAATAATATTTCAAAATCTCATATTATATTCTTTTTAATATTGATAAAACAGTCCATTCTCCAGATAGCTGGCCTGTGAAAGTGTGTGAGAGAGAGTGTGTGTCTGATACTCATGGGAACAGCTGAGACGAAGGGTGCAGGCTCAGTCAGATAATGCAGACGAACTGGCGCTGTTTTTCTGCTGGTGACTCCATGACAGAAGTTGAGCGCTCACCAAGACCTTCGCCTGGGATGTCAGCCAAAAGCGACCAGAGTGAGATACACTGTCAGCATTGGATTAAACATTCAGTCCCATTCCAGATCTGAACCCCTCTGCTTTCCCTCTCCATGACTGTGGAAATACGTCTTGATTAAAATAAAGAAATGTATTTTATCCACATTATCTTGAATATTTTTATCGGACAAAAACTTCAAAAATAAGAAAAAATACTATTGTATATACTATACATACATACATACATACATACATACATAGTAATATTTGTTATCTTCTGTCTGTTAAGAACATATTGAAAAGAAAGCAGTCATTATATCTCTCTGGTTCCACTCAATGAATAGTTATTTTACACGATCTGTCCTATGTTTCTCATATTGTGTTCCTTCTTGCTGTCTTGACTGCCAGAGCTTCAGCATTTCTCACAACTCAGGTGCTCCAGCAACTAAACCTTAAGACATTTGTTTTTTCAGAAACACTGAAGTCAAACAGGGTCAATGCATGCCTACACATCTTTCAAAGTATCGCAGTAGTGTGTCACAGTATAGGTACAGTAAGCAATGCATTTACAAATGATCACATCCTCATCTTCCATAAGAAATTGTTTTGGTGATGAATAGCTTTTTTTTTCATTGCAAGATGTGATAACTTTATTGTCAGGCACATGAGTAATAATAGGTAATATTGGTTTATGCTCTGGGGCCTCATTTATAAAACACACATCAGTTGATTTGAGCCTTTAGTAAGCAGATAAACCTGTGTTTTTAAATAAAAAATATAGTAAAACTGGTTTAAAATAATTGTTTTGCATTTTAATATATATTTAATATGTAATTTATTCCAGTCTACAGTGTCACATGATCATTCAGAAATCAATCAAATATGCTGATTTCTTGCTATCAGTGTTGAAAACAGTTGTGTTGATACATTTTTGTGTACACTGTGATATTCTTTGATGATTATAAAGTTCAGAAGAACAGCATTTACTTAAATTAGAAACATTTTGTATTATATTCTGTATTCTGTATATTATAGTCTGTAATTTGAATTGATTTATAGCATCAATGCTGAATAAAATTATTTCTTAAAAAAATAAATATATAATAATAAAATCTTACTGACCCCAAACATTGAAATGGTAGTGTATATTTGGATATTTTCTACAATTTGTATTTATACTGTATCTGTGCAGATAATTTTAGGGCCTATGAGGTCAGTTGACTAGTTTTATTTGTAGCCTTTTGTTACAAACATTGCAATAATTTAAACTATACAGACAGACAAAAATGCTGTAACATTCCAGTCTCTTGTTTGCTCTTCTAAATCACTCATAGGAACATTCAGGAAATTACCATCACAGTTTGGGTGCTCGTACACGTGTTATTAGAAATTAGGTCCCTGCTTGTGTTTTAATTTTCTTGGAAAATGTGTGTTTTCTTATTCTGCCCACACCTTTTCCTTTTCTTCTAGTAGTGCTGTTTTAGCCTAGGCCTTGAATAAACACGTTTGTCCTTACTCAAACCCATGGAGAAAATTATACCCAGAAAATTTTACTTACACCTGAACACTCAAAGCATCTCATTGTGATCAATACACGACTCTCGATCTGATCAAATAAAGGTCTTAAAATAGATAACATGAGAAATTATTTGTCAAAGGCAGTAGTCTGTTGTGTCTGGGCGCTCATGCGTTGGTTAATTGTGTGACAGATATTGGATCAGGCAAGAATGAACTGACTTTGATAAGTCTCGAGCTGACATGTTTCCTAAACTTGTCACACTGCCTCCTGTGAGCTTCACAAGCGTGCTGTTCTCATCTCCTGTGCCATGACAGCTTTAAGATGATTAAAAAGCTTAAGCTGTCACCGAAAGGAAGCACACAGATTTTGTAGGAACTGAACCAAACTATCAATCAGCTAATATAGTTTATATCTCACGTCTTTCTCATATAAGTTTCTGTTGTGAGCGGATGGATTTTGTTTTAATAATATTTATATAATATTTAATACAGTGGATCTAATCTTACAGTATGTAATAAATTGTGGCGAAGTCTCTCTTAAAATATTTTCCCTCAGTTCCCAGGCATATCTTCTGAAGAATTTAGCTAATGAAGGTTAAATAGTTTACTCTTTAGATGTTTATAAAAGCAAAGTTCATGAAAGCATGAAGCTGTCCAGTCTGCAGGAAAAAAAGAGCTTTTTCCCCTCTTTGATTTTGTTTATGTATGTATAATATTTCTGCAAAGACTCAAAGAGTCAGAATTTCTCATTCGCTACTGTCTTGCAAAAAAAGAGCTCATGCCTGAGTGTCAAATACTGTTAAATTATCCCTCTATATATTCTGCATCAGGCCTATTATGTTACCTGACATAGTGCTATTGTTATCATTATGACAGGGGTGCAAGAAAGTCTAAAGAACTGAAGATTGATGGAAAAGGAAGGGGAAATGTATATCTGTGGTTCTAGATCTATTGTACCACTTATTGAAGTGTAAAGCACCATTATGTCAGTGACTAGTATATCACGGCAGCTGAATAAATCACAAAAAAAAAGTAATTAAGAATGCCTTTGATCTGCCAGAGCAACATTTTAGACTAAAATCAACATTTAATACTTAGAGAAAAAGCTTACATTATCAAAGACCTCGTGGAGGAAGCAGATTTGCAAGGATTGTGTTCTTTTCAGTGTCATGAGACTTTCCTTTTCAATCTGTAAAATCTGTTCTTTTGGCTGGCGACTGTGAATAAAACTGCTTAATAATAGTTGATAGTTGAATAGTTGATAGTCGAGTTGATCTAATCTTATGTGATAACTGCAGACGTGTCCTTTCATTAATGCTTACTGTAAGAACGAAGTGAAGACTAAAAGAGAATTAGCTGCAATCCACATTAATCACCTGTAATTGATGGGTGAGCCATCATGTGAGGTCCACAGTCAGCTGACAGGACTCAAACTATATTGTTGATTTTAATTTTTCAGTTTAACTCAGATTATTACTTAATTCAAAGCACTGCACAATAACTTGACAGAGAAAAATAATTCAGGCAGTTAAGATTGGTCATACAGGAGGAAACTGAAACTGAGTGTGTGTCTGCTCATGAATACATATCGGAATATAGTTATCGTGGTCACAGATGATCTTGAGGCTTTCTTTCTTAATTGTTTCACTCTCATGTAATTCCAAATTGCTTTTCTTTCTTCTCTTAAAATGTAACATTTTTTTTTTGTCCTTTAAGAAAGTCAGTGGTGTTGGAACACCCTGAGTGTGAGTTAATAATGACAATTTTCATTTTTGGATGAAGAATCCCTTCAAGCATGAAACCCAATTGAAAAAATTGCATTGTGTTCCATTTTGTGAAGAGCTGTCAGCAAATAACCACAAAACAATAATGCCGTATTGTGTACCATGAGGATTTTTTAGAACTATACAAAGATATTATAAAAACACCTAGTCTTGAAGTGGCATCTTGTTAATATGGAAATCTCATCAAATGGTGGTCAGATCTCAGGGTGTATTGCATATCTGATGAATACACTCATGCAGGAGCTGTTTGGCAGTGCCATAACATTTTTTGTGGCTTTTCTGTCTGTAAGGTATGACAAAACAGTCTGAGCTTCAGACTAAATCAAAGCCACAGCCACAGTGTTTGTAGGATTCTGTAGCATATGTTTAGCAATTATGTGTAATACCTTCCAGTCTGTAGCCATTATGGCTAAAAATAATGGAGAGTGACATATTTCATTTTCTTTCACACAAATATTATGCAAGAGTCTTATTTTGAGGGTGCAAAAGTATTTGACATTCTCTGTCTCTGTTATCATGCCTAGTTAGTTTTCATGGTTTTTGATTAATTAGCTCCATATCTGTTTCTGTTCTTCTTGATTACGTTCACTGTTTATAAGTCCCGTGTTCTCCCCTGATTCCTTTGTCTGCTATCGTTTGGATTTGTGTTTAGATGTGTCCATTCTCTCGTGTGGATTATTAAAAGAACTCTTTTGATTATACTCTTTGTCATGAGCTTTGTGTTGCACACCAACTCGTGACAAACCTTTCTGGTTTTCCCAATTACCAAATGTTTTCGTTTGTAGTGTCTCTTCAGAGAGGGACTGATAAATGTAGTGTGATGAATTTAAAGACATGAGAAGGAAAGATATTCTTAGGTTGTGTGTGTGGTATAATTTGCAGAAAAAGAGTAAAGGGATAATTCTCGTGAGAAAACAAAGATTTTAAATAATAATTGTTAATTGTTAATAATTAATTAATTGTTTATAAAATAAAATGTATGACAAATATTTTATATGAAATTCCTTTCATTTGGAGTTTATAAACCCAAAACCTGAGACTGGTTCCACCGCAAATAATTTATTTAACCATCAGTGTGTTTTGATAACATTTAAATATTCTCAGATTGACATTTAGTTTATTGTGGTGTATGCTGAGTTTATTTTTCCTTCACTTTCAAGTGTGATTTGTTGGGCCTCTTTGCAGTGCATTCCTGAGTCTAGGGAATGTGCTCTGAAACATCACATAACCACATTACTCCTGGTTGTTTTCATGATTAGCTTAAAAGCCATGAATAGATGTTCTCAGACAGCACAGAGTGACTCTTAACTTCCTCGTCCCATCCCAGGGATGAAGCCTTGACAAACGAGATCTGTTCTGTGTGCTGGTGGGTGGCCGGTGGAGGTCACTGCCCTGCTTAAGTTGAGAGGGGATCTCGCAGGAGATAATATCTCTTTTAAATAAATCTGTGATCTCTCTATTCTTTCACAGAGTACGATTATGTCTCATGTCAAATGCAACCTTAAACTATAGAGATTAGGTAAAGTGTGTTTGCCATAAACCGAAGTGACATTCAGCCAATTTGGTGACCCAAACTCAGAATTCATGCTTTGCATTGAACCCATCCAAAGTGCACACACACAGCAGTGAACACACACCCGGAGCAGTGGGCAGACATTTAATGCTGCAGCACCCGGGGGTTCAGTGCCTTGCTCAAGGGCACTTAAGTCTTGGTATAGCCAGTCCGAGACTCAAACCCACAACCCTAGGGTTAGGAGTCAAACTTTCTAACCACTAGGCCACGACTTCCCCGACAATACTGGGAGGAAGAAGACCAGTTTGATTGAGAAATATTCATACCCATTGATTTGAATAATATTAGGCAGTGGGTCACTTAAGAAGCACTGTATTCATGTTTTGTTTGATATTACATCAAGGCAGCATTATCAGTGATTAGACTTCAGGTCTTGTGCATCTGTATAACTAAAGTTTGTTGCAGCTAGTAGTGTAAGCCGGCCTGGTTTGGCTGGCAGCCATGGAAGGCATCATGGAGATGGATTA